>NC_069504.1:709461717-709741717 GCF_027579735.1 Bombina bombina
ACATATACCCACACACACATACACACAAACTAATCAATTAATCTACTACTCATTATGAAAAGTAGAACTTGCATTTCCTCTTAGACCCCCCCCCCCCCCCCTCCCCAAGGTTTAAAGTACTTTTTTGGCACTTATTTCTGTATTGTGCATGTTTTTATTTTCCTAAATTACACAACTGCTGTGATGCTGAAGAAATGGCATGCTATAAGCATTAGGAAACCACAGTTTTTTTCTGCAGAAAAAGAATATGAGTTGTAAACACAAATGCCCTTATGACATATTAAATAATTCAGCATCAAAGATTAATAATAGGCTAAAAAAATAATGGTACAGTGGAGGGCAAACTAAACATAGACAGTTAAGATGAAGGTAGAGAATCAAGGAGATTAGAGATCATTAGTAGACAGAAAGTTCAGGGTAAAGTGGCACTTCACTGAACTCTTGCTTTACTGCTGTCTAATATGGCATATTTACATAGGTGCATGAAAGATAGAGAGAAAGGGCAAAAGAATCTGGCACCAAAAGGTTAATTTTAACCTTAGTACAAGGGCATAACTAAACCTCTCTAGTCCCAGAACAAAAGATGTAGTGGGTGTCCCCATTTCAACAGCGCCTTTCTGAATATTTGCAATAAGAAATAGATTGGCCGGTGTTCTATCATATTGTGTTCCCTTGTCAGAATGTGCTACCTCTCAGTGCACCTGCTCAGTATTACGTAATCACACTCCACACATGTTAAAAAGGAATGTGCGGAATGCGATTATGTGGTCAGCAGCATGCCACATAGGAGGTAGGAAATTCTGACAAGGAAATTGTTCTGTCAGATTTTGCTGCGGGACGGGCAGGACATGCATGCATGGGCGTATGATGAGACATATGATTGGCATGGAAAGTGTAATAATTGGCGACGATTTATGCGTGTTTATTTTGCTAGGTCGTGTATTATAAATGTCACTTTTACGAATGAGATCTCAGCTTATAACATCGAAAGTGTTAAAGTGACATTTATAATACACGACCTGGCAAAATAAACACACATTCATCGTCACCAATTATAAATGTCACTTTTCCACTTTACATGTAATAAGATGAGATCCCATGAACCGCGCATGCGCGCATGTCCTGCCCGCAGCAAAATCCGACAAAACATTTTCCTTGTCAGAATTTGCTACTTCTTTTGTGCGCATGCTGCTGATTACATAATAGCCTTTGAAATGAGTGTATATTTTCAAAAATACGTTAAATTCACAAAGTAAAACATCAAATAATGTGTCAATAATGTGTTTTAAATATAGTACAGGAAGAATTGAATTTTCAAATGACTTTTTGTTTGTTTTTTTACATTTTCCATACTGTCCCAAGACTCCCAACTTTTTGGGAATTGGGGTTGTAATTGGTGTTAAAGGGACATTAAACCCAATTTTTTTTCTTTCTTGATTTAGAAAGAGCATGCAATTTTGATCAACTTTCTAATCTACTTCTATTATCTAATCTGTTTCATTCTCTTGATATACTTTGCTGAAAAGCATATCTAGATAGGCTCAGTAGCTGCTGATTGGTTGCTGCACATAGATCCCTCGTGTGATTGGCTCTCCTATGTGCATTGCTATTACTTCAACAAAGGCTATCTAAAGAATGAAGCAAATGAGATAATAGAAATAAATTGGAATGTTGTTTAAAATTGTATTCTCTTTCTAACTCATGAAATAATTTTTTTGGGTTTAGTTTCCCTTTAATAATTGAGGCTCTCTTTTGCCTACTGTCATAGGAATCCACTATTATTACCAGCAATATTACAAGTTGAAAGTAAACAGTTGCGCTTGAGCGTCACAAGACGTAGGGGGGAAAAAGAGATAAAATATGGGAAAAAAGTGAAAGGAAATGAAAGAAAAGACAAGGTCACGATGACCTAAAGCTCTGGCAAAATCAGTACTGTGAGGTCTTAAAGAAATTTAGAAAGCACATTTTAGATTGAAAGCTGTTTATCTCAGTATACAGAGTTCTGGATTTGAAGGAGAGACAATATAATGCTTAATAAACCCGCCAAAGATTTTGCAAGGTTTATCTCCATGCCGGTGAGTTTTTGATCATCAGACCCGAGAGCACAAACTATGGGCCAGATTACAAGTGTGTATATGTATATATATATATGAATATACATGGGTTCATACTGTATGTGTATATATATATATATATATATATATATATATATATGTGTGTGTGTATGTATGTGTGTGCACATACATATTTACACATATAAACGCATAAATACATATGTATACACAGTTATACACATATATAGACATGTATACATACATACATGCTCATATTTAGACATACATCTATACATCGGAGCCCTTTTAAGTCATATACCATATCCATTTTAACCCTTTCAGCTTTCGCTTGAGCGCTGCCTATAACTTTCATGTTGTAATACCAGTACTATTTAGCGTGGTCATGATATCCATTGGAAGTATAGGTTGTGCTTGAGCAATGCTGGCCGTGCTAACCCTTCTGTGGTAAATGTGATTTACCATGGACTTGTAATATCAAGTACTTCACATAAACCATATAAAACTTCACAATGCCTGACCATAAAAGTCATAAGTCAAGTAAAATGAAATCTAAAAGGTATTCAGATATTTTAGATAAAACAATGCTGTGTGCATGCGTAGATAAGTGTATGACAATGTACCCTTTTATGCTACAGTTGTATGTAATTGTTTTTGTAGGGAACTGTCATAAAAAATTAGTACACACATGTAAATGGAACAACATCTGCAGAAAAGTACCATAAAGGTACAGAGTACTAGTCCATACGAAGAGGTAAAATAGTAAAAATATAAGTTTTATTAACAATTAGTTAAAACATGTGCAAACTTACAGTTCAGCTGTGTATCCACTGACCCTACCGCCTCGCTTTCTCAAAGAATTAGTGACATAAAACAAAGGAATATACTTATATGCCAATGTCTATGCACAATTAAGTTCTCAAGTAAGCAGATGTAGAACTTTAGTTGCGTGTTTATGCGTGTGTTTGTGTGCGGGTGACAGTTATACTGCTTTTTTGAATAGCACTTCCAGATAATATGGATGACTGAGGTGTTAAAGTTTGCAAGCTTGTATTTTATTATTTACTAGTCCTAAAGCCCGCTCACACGGGCCATTTTTCGCAGTACAGCGGTCCCACCTCTTGAGCTCTCTCCCTCCCCCCTCTCTTTTGCTCTCTCTCTTTCCCCCTCTCTTTTGCTCTCTCTCTCCCCCTCTCTTTTGAGCTTTCTCTTTCCCCCCCTCTCTTTTGAGCTCTCTCTTTCCCCCCCTCTCTTTTGCGCTCTCTCTCTCCCCCTCTCTTTTGCGCTCTCTCTCCCCCCTCTCTTTTGCACTCTCTCTCCCCCTCTCTTTTGAGCTCTCTCTCCCAATCTCTTTTGAGCTCTCTCTCTCCCCCTCTCTTTTGAGCTCTCTCTCTCCCCCCTCTCTTTTGCACTCTCTCCCCCTCTCTTTTGTGCTCTCTCTCTCCCCCTCTCTTTTGCGCTCTCTCTCCCCCCTCTCTTTTGTGCTCTCTCCCACCCTCTCTTTTGCGCTCTCTCTCTCTCCCCATCTCTTTTGCGTTCTCTCTCTCCCCCATCTCTTTTGCGCTCTCTCCCCCTCTCTCTCCCCTCTCTTTTGCGCTCTCTCTCCTTGCTTTCTATTGCGCTCTCTCTCCCCCCTCTCTTTTGTGCTCTCCCCGCCCTCTCTTTTACGCTCTCTCTCCCCCCTCTCTTTTGCGCTCTCTCTCCCCCTCTCTTTTGCGCTCTCTCTCCCTCTCTTTTGTGCTCTCTCTCCCCCCTCTCTTTTGCGCTCTCTCTCCCCCCTCTCTTTTGCGCTCTCTCTCCCCCCTCTCTTTTGCGCTCGCTCCCCCCTCTCTTTTGCGCTCTCTCTCCACCCCTCTCTTTTGCGCTCTCCGCCCTCTCTTTTGCGCTCTCTCTCCCCCCTCTCTTTTGCGCTCTCCCCCTCTCTTTTGCGCTCTCTCTCCCCCCTCTCTTTTGCGCTCTCTCTCCACCCCTCTCTTTTGCGCTCTCTCCCCCCTCTCTTTTGTGCTCTTCCCCCCCTCTTTTGCGCTCTTCCCCCCCTCTTTTGCGCTCTCTCTCTCCCCCCTCTTTTGCGCTCTCTCTTCCCCTCTCTTTTGCGCTCTCTCTCCCCCCTCTTTTTTGCGCTCCCTACCCCCTCTCTTTTGCTGTCTCTCTCCCCCTGTCTTTTGCTGTCTCTCTCCCTCTCTCTTTTGCTGTCTCTCTCCCCCCTGTCTTTTGCTGTCTCTCTCCTTCTCTCTTTTGCTGTCTCTCTCACCCTCTCTCTCCCCTCTCTCTCCCCCTCTCTATCTCTCTCCCCTCTCTATCTATCCCCCCTCTCTATCTCTCCCCCCTCTCTATCTCTCTATCTCTCTCCCCTCTCTATCTCTCTTCCCTCTATCGCGCACCGCGCCCGACCACGCCGCTTTCACGGTCGGCCACGCCCCTTTCACGGCCATCCACGCCCGGTCACGCCCCTTCACGTCGGTCACGCCCCCACTCACGCCGGTCACGCTTACTTCTACTGCAGTTCAGCTAGGGACTCAAAGGCCAGGTGTGTTTGTCCTCGTGCTGTCTCTACTGCGCAACACACTTGGCCTTTTAATATTTGAGTATTTTTCTTTGCTGAGCTAGCAAATACAGGTCTATTCAAAATACATGAAAAATGTGTGAAACATTCAAGGCCGGATTGGCCTACCAGGAGATATCCCGGTGGGCCGCAGCACCTGGGGCTGGAAAGCTACAATTTAAAGAGGTGATTAATCAATACAATTGGGTTGTAGGGTGCCTATATAACAACAGTCTGTCACTTTTTTTTAATACAAACTAATATAATTCTGAAAAAAATATTGGGGGGAAGGAGTATCCCAGTAATTTCCCTTGAGAAAAATTGGGTGCGCACATTATACTGACTCAACGGAAATACGACTGGTCTCCAAATTTTCCATGGCTGCTTTTTATTTCCAGTCCAGCCCTGGAAACATGGGCACCCCGTTATTCAAAATGATGTGTTATAGAAAATAGTGTTATTATAACATATGTGACATATTCCAAAACATGTTGATTGTTTCAGGAAACAATACGTGCTTTGCAGTCCTCCCTAGACTTATACACACCAGCTGTCTGTGTTTGCCAGCTGGGCACCCAGAGTTGCGAGTTCTGCCAGTAGCTTGGGATGTGCAACCTTTATGGTACTTCTGTGTTTTATATCTGTCTGTGGCGGATTCCATACATCTGTGACACGCTTGTTTCTGTTCCAGTATGTTTGTTTGGGAGAGTAGAATGCATGGCTGTAGGCTAGGGAACTCAACATGGCACCTAGGTCTAGCACCAGTTGGCCACATTCTTTATAAAAAAAATCTTCATTATATATATATTCCAGACATATATATTATGTGTCTTTTTTCCTTTATCTATAACATAGTTTGTGTGGGTATATATATATATATAATGTATATACATTGACTTTTAAGAAAATTTGTCAATATAGTTTGAATTTTATATTCCTGTGAGTGCCCTTATCTATGAGACTGAACTATATTTTGAACTTTTTGGATTGCACCCAGGTTAATCAATGTGGAGTAGTGGTGGGGTGCTTGGCTACAGAAGTTTCTTATTATATATACAGTATAAATATATAGAAATACACACACACACACACACACAAACTATATTACAGATATAGAGAAAAAACAAACACATTATATTAGTCTTTAACAAATTTCTAACTCTGTATATATACTGTATATGTAATTATGTACAGTACTCACACAAACTTTTTAAACTGATGACAAAGTAGAAGGGCAGGTCCTTCCACTAACAGCCAACCAACAACTCAGCATTTTTAAGAAGAAAAAAAATGTAAGATATATTTCTTCCCTTTGATGAATAAGAACTTGTGATAAGGAACACTAGAGTGAGGGAAAGATAAACTGAGAGAGAGGCTGCAATAAAATACTAGGCACACATGCACACACATACATGACACATATCTAAATAATATATCTAACTGGAACTGTTTATAATTAGCTATAAAAAATACAAGTTATACTTAGCACACACAAATAAAAATGCACATGGCTTTAGCATCCTGTACTGATCAGTTCAATCATTACTGTGAAGGAGTAGCAGTAAGTATAATAATGGTGGATATATGAAGGAAAATACACCTTATAGGAGGCATTAAAACAGTTTATAGGGGGGGGGGGCAGTATATATAGTAATAAATGTGCATCAGGACAGGATTCTGTTACTGGTGCAGGTTGTAAATTGTGCAACAAGTTCAGGAATATTAGAGAATGTTTGCAGACAAGATTGAGATACAGTAACCATTGCTTGTGTCTCCAGTAACAACATATTACTAATAATATTCGTTCCTCATGCTGTGCCAGTCCTTTGCTAATTTCTTTGTATCTCTTTTTTATTTAGCAGCTTTGGAATCCTCAGATGTTTCAAACTTCAACTGAAGATCTTCCAGAACTAGCACAAAGACATTTCCAGCTATCATTACCCTTCTCTATCCCTGTGTCTCAAAATGAGGATGAGAACCTTTCCTGGGACCCTGAATTTCTACGTAGCAATTTCTCTGAGCTAACTCAAGTAGTTAACTGCCCATCACAGGTACCAGTTGCCTCGTGCCATACACAGATACCTGTTGGCATGTGCCAGGAACCTGCACATATCACTGAGTCCCTTCTTTCCTCTTCAGGTGATCAAACAAGTATGTTAAACCTGTGCCCAACAGACTGCTATAGCAACCTAGAGGAGATTAGCATGCCACCAAATGAGGTGGGCTTGCTTCAAAAAGAGTCAAGGCATATAGACCCCCTGGGTAACAATGTTTCCTACCAGGCTGAGGTTTTAGGGTATTTATATCCACTGCCTTCTGATGAGGGTCTGGTGCCATTTGCACATCAAGATTATAATTTCTCTTCAAATCCAGTGCCAATTCTGCCCAGGACTTCATCTTCTTTTGTTCCTTACCAATCCTTCTCTTCTGCACACCAATACTGCACTCCACTTAATCAGTCGGTGTTTCCCAGTGATGCAAAGCCACTCAAAAGAGGTAAACATAAGAAAACCAAAAGGGCATCACAGAAAGGAAGCATGTGCCACAGTTGTACCCATGCTGGATGTACAAAAACGTATACTAAAAGCTCTCACTTAAAGGCGCACATTCGCACACACACTGGTAAGAAGGGGCATAAAGCAATTGTGATGCATAGTTTTGTGCCCCAGGCTTTTCATTTTCTATGTTTTTAAATCCATTTACTTATTTTAATAATGTTTTAGTTTATAATTTATAGTAATGATTTTAATGTCCATTAAATTTCTAAATTTAATGTAGATGCTTTAGATTGCCTTACTGGCCCAGTAATATATTATCCTAGTTTTCATGTAAGATATTAATACAATAACTCAGCTAATAGGTGACTAACATCTCATTGCATTAACCCAACTCCTGAGTGCCTTATTGCCCTGTAACATCTCATTGCATTAACCCAACTCCTGAGCGCCTTATTGCTCCTGTAACATCTTATTGCAATAACCCAGCTCCTGAGTGCCTTATTGTCCTGTAACATCGTATTGCAGTAACCCAGCTCCTGAGTGCCTTATTGCCCTGTAACATCTTATTGCAGTAACCCAGCTCCTGAGTGCCTTATTGTCCTGTAACATCTTATTGCACTAACCCAGCTCCTGAGTGCCTTATTGTCCTGTAACATCGTATTGCATTAACCCAACTCCTGAGTGCCTTATTGCCCCTGTAACATCTTATTGCAGTAACCCAGCTCCTGAGCGCCTTATTGTCCCTGTAACATCGTATTGCATTAACCCAACTCCTGAGTGCCTTATTGTCCTGTAAAATCGTATTGCATTAACCCAACTCCTGAGTGCCTTATTGCCCCTGTAACATCTTATTGCAGTAACCCAACTCCTGAGTGCCTTATTGTCCTGTAACATCGTATTGCATTAACCCAACTCCTGAGTGCCTTATTGCCCCTGTAACATCTTATTGCAGTAACCCAACTCCTGAGTGCCTTATTGTCTTGTAACATCTTATTGCATTAACCCAACTCCTGAGTGCCTTATTGTCCTGTAAAATCTTATTGCACTAACCCAGCTCCTGAGTGCCTTATTGTCCTGTAACATCTTATTGCAGTAAACCAGCTCCTGAGCTCCTTATTGCCCTGTAACATCTTATTGCAGTAACCCAGCTCCTGAGTGCCTTATTGTCCTGTAACATCTTATTACAGTAACCCAGCTCCTGAGTGCCTTATTGTCCTGTAACATCTTATTGTAGTAACCCAGCTCCTGAGTGCCTTATTGTCCTGTAACATCTTATTACAGTAACCCAGCTCCTGAGTGCCTTATTGTCCTGTAACATCTTATTGCAGTAACCCAGCTCCTGAGCTCCTTATTGCCCTGTAACATCTTATTGCAGTAACCCAGCTCCTGAGTGCCTTATTGTCCTGTAACATCTTATTACAGTAACCCAGCTCCTGAGTGCCTTATTGTCCTGTAACATCTTATTGTAGTAACCCAGCTACTGAGTGCCTTATTGCCCTGTAACATCTTATTGCATTAACCCAACTCCTGAGTGCCTTATTGTCCTGTAACATCTTATTGCAGTAACCCAGCTCCTGAGTGCCTTATTGTCCTGTAACATCTTATTGCAGTAACCCAGCTCCTGAGTGCCTTATTGCCCTGTAACATCTTATTGCAGTAACCCAGCTCCTGAGTGCCTTATTGCCCTGTAACATCTTATTGCAGTAACCCAGCTCCTGAGTGCCTTATTGCCCCTGTAACACCTTATTGCAGTAACCCAGCTCCTTAGTGCCTTATTTCCCTGTAACATCTTATTACAGTAACCCAGCTCCTGAGTGCCTTATTGCCCTGTAACATCTTATTGCAGTAACCCAGCTCCTGAGTGCCTTATTGCCACTGTAACATCTTATTGCAGTAACCCAGCTCCTGAGTGTTTTATTTTCCTGTAACATCTTATTGCAGTAACCCAGCTCCTGAGTGCCTTACTGCCCTGTAACATCTTATTGCAGTAACCCAGCTCCTAAGTGCCTTATTGCCCCTATAACATCTTATTGCAGTAACCCAGCTCCTGAGTGCCTTATTGTCCTGTAACATCTTATTGCAGTAACCCAGCTCCTGAGTGCCTTATTGCCCCTGTAACATCTTATTGCAGTAACCCAGCCCCTGAGTGCCTTATTGCCCTGTAACATCTTATTGCAGTAACCCAGCCCCTGAGTGCTTTATTATCACTGTAACATCTTATTGCAGTAACCCAGCTCCTGAGTGCCTTATTGCCCCTGTAACATCTTATTGCAATAACCCAGCTCCTGAGTGCCTTATTGTCCTGTAACATCATATTGCAGTAACCCAGCTCCTGAGTCCCTTATTGCCCCTGTAACATCTTATTGCAGTAACCCAGCTCCTGAGTGCCTTATTGCCCTGTAACATCTTATTGCAGTAACCCAGCTCCTGAGTGCCTTATTGCCCTGTAACATCTTATTGCAGTAACCCAGCTCCTGAGTGCCTTATTGTCCTGTAACATCATATTGCAGTAACCCAGCTCCTGAGTCCCTTATTGCCCCTGTAACATCTTATTGCAGTAACCCAGCTCCTGAGTGCCTTATTGCCCTGTAACATCTTATTGCAGTAACCCAGCTCCTGAGTGCCTTATTGCCCCTGTAACATCTTATTGCAATAACCCAGCTCCTGAGTGCCTTATTGCCCTGTAACATCTTATTGCAGTAACCCAGCTCCTGAGTGCCTTATTGCCCCTGTAACATCTTATTGCAATAACCCAGCTCCTGAGTGCCTTATTGTCCTGTAACATCTTATTGCAGTAACCCAGCTCCTGAGTGCCTTATTGTCCTGTAATATCTTATTGCAGTAACCCAGCTCCTGAGTGCCTTATTGCCCCTGTAAAATCTTATTGCAGTAACCCAGCTCCTGAGTGCCTTATTGTCCCTGTAACATCTTATTGCAGTAACCCAGCTCCTGAGTGCCTTATTGTCCCTGTAACATCTTATTGCAGTAACCCAGCTCCTGAGTGCCTTATTGCCCCATAACATCTTATTGCAGTTACCCATATCCTGAGTGCCTTATTGCCCCTGTAACATCTCATTGCACTAACCCAGCTCCTGAGTCTCTTATTGCCCTGTAACATCTTATTGCAGTAACCCAGCTCCTGAGTGCCTTATTGCCCTGTAACATCTTATTGCAGTAACCCAGCTCCTGAGTGCCTTATTGCCCTGTAACATCTTATTGCAGTAACCCAGTTCCTGAGTGCCTTATTGCCCTGTAACATCTTATTGCAGTAACCCAGCTCCTGAGTGCCTTATTGCCCTGTAACATCTTATTGCAGTAACCCAGCTCCTGAGTGCCTTATTGCCCTGTAACATCTTATTGCAGTAACCCAGTTCCTGAGTGCCTTATTGCCCTGTAACATCTTATTGCAGTAACCCAGCTCCTGAGTGCCTTATTGTCCTGTAACATCTTATTGCAGTAACCCAGCTCCTGAGTGCCTTATTGTCCTGTAACATCTTATTACAGTAACCCAGCTCCTGAGTGCCTTATTGTCCTGTAACAACTTATTGCAGTAACCCAGCTCCTGAGTGCCTTATTGTCCTGTAACATCTTATTGCAGTAACCCAGCTCCTGAGTGCCTTATTGCCCCTGTAACATCTTATTGCAGTAACCCAGCTCCTGAGTGCCTTATTGCCCCTGTAACATCTTATTGCAGTAACCCAGCTCCTGAGTGCCTTATTGCCCTGTAACATCTTATTGCAGTAACCCAGCTCCTGAGTGCCTTATTGCCCCATAACATCTTATTGCAGTTACCCAGCTCCTGAGTGCTTATTGCCCTGTAACATCTTATTGCAGTAACCCAGCTCCTGAGTGCCTTATTGCCCCATAACATCTTATTGCAGTTACCCATATCCTGAGTGCCTTATTGCCCTGTAACATCTTATTGCAGTAACCCAGCTCCTGAGTGCCTTATTGTCCTGTAAAATCTTATTGCAGTAACCCAGCTCCTGAGTGCCTTATTGTCCCTGTAACAACTTATTGCAGTAACCCAGCTCCTGAGTGCCTTATTGCCCTGTAACATCTTATTGCAGTAACCCAGCTCCTCAGTGCCTTATTGCCCTGTAACATCTTATTGCAGTAACCCAGCTCCTCAGTGCCTTATTGCCCTGTAACATCTTATTGCAGTAACCCAGCTCCTGAGTGCTTATTGCCCTGTAACATCTTATTGCAGTAACCCAGCTCCTGAGTGCCTTATTGCCCCATAACATCTTATTGCAGTTACCCATATCCTGAGTGCCTTATTGCCCTGTAACATCTTATTGCAGTAACCCAGCTCCTGAGTGCCTTATTGTCCTGTAACATCTTATTGCAGTAACCCAGCTCCTGAGTGCCTTATTGCCCTGTAACATCTTATTGCAGTAACCCAGCTCCTGAGTGCCTTATTGCCCTGTAACATCTTATTGCAGTAACCCAGCTCCTGAGCTCCTTATTGCCCTGTAACATCTTATTGCAGTTACCCATATCCTGAGTGCCTTATTGCCCTGTAACATCTTATTGCAGTAACCCAGCTCCTGAGTGCCTTATTGTCCTGTAACATCTTATTGCAGTAACCCAGCTCCAGAGTGCCTTATTGTCCTGTAACATCTTATTGCAGTAACCCAGCTCCTGAGTGCCTTATTGTCCTGTAACATCTTATTACAGTAACCCAGCTCCTGAGTGCCTTATTGTCCTGTAACAACTTATTGCAGTAACCCAGCTCCTGAGTGCCTTATTGTCCTGTAACATCTTATTGCAGTAACCCAGCTCCTGAGTGCCTTATTGCCCCTGTAACATCTTATTGCAGTAACCCAGCTCCTGAGTGCCTTATTGCCCCTGTAACATCTTATTGCAGTAACCCAGCTCCTGAGTGCCTTATTGCCCTGTAACATCTTATTGCAGTAACCCAGCTCCTGAGTGCCTTATTGCCCCATAACATCTTATTGCAGTTACCCAGCTCCTGAGTGCTTATTGCCCTGTAACATCTTATTGCAGTAACCCAGCTCCTGAGTGCCTTATTGCCCCATAACATCTTATTGCAGTTACCCATATCCTGAGTGCCTTATTGCCCTGTAACATCTTATTGCAGTAACCCAGCTCCTGAGTGCCTTATTGTCCTGTAAAATCTTATTGCAGTAACCCAGCTCCTGAGTGCCTTATTGTCCCTGTAACAACTTATTGCAGTAACCCAGCTCCTGAGTGCCTTATTGCCCTGTAACATCTTATTGCAGTAACCCAGCTCCTCAGTGCCTTATTGCCCTGTAACATCTTATTGCAGTAACCCAGCTCCTCAGTGCCTTATTGCCCTGTAACATCTTATTGCAGTAACCCAGCTCCTGAGTGCTTATTGCCCTGTAACATCTTATTGCAGTAACCCAGCTCCTGAGTGCCTTATTGCCCCATAACATCTTATTGCAGTTACCCATATCCTGAGTGCCTTATTGCCCTGTAACATCTTATTGCAGTAACCCAGCTCCTGAGTGCCTTATTGTCCTGTAACATCTTATTGCAGTAACCCAGCTCCTGAGTGCCTTATTGCCCTGTAACATCTTATTGCAGTAACCCAGCTCCTGAGTGCCTTATTGCCCTGTAACCTCTTATTGTAGTAACCAAGCTCCTGAGTGCCTTATTGTCCTGTAACATCTTATTGCAGTAACCCAGTACCTGAGTGCCTTATTGCCCTGTAAACTCTTATTGCAGTAACCCAGCTCCTGAGTGCCTTATTGCCCTGTAACCTCTTATTGTAGTAACCAAGCTCCTGAGTGCCTTATTGTCCTGCAACATCTTGTTGCAGTAACCCAGTACCTGAGTGCCTTATTGCCCCTGTAACATCTTATTGCAGTAACCCAGCTCCTGAGTGCCTTATTGTTCTGTAATATCTTATTGCTGTAACCCAGTACCTGAGTGCCTTATTGCCCCGTAACATCTTATTGCAATAACCCAGCTCCTGAGTACCTTATTGCCCACTAACATATTAATGCAGTTACCTTTTCCCTAAGTGACTTATTACCACATAACACCCAGCCAAAATGACCCTACTCATTACTTCCTTGTAACATCTTTATAATATCTTTTCACTGTAATAGCATTTTATCCCAGTAACAAGCTCCATATTGTCTATTTCCTCTATTACATTGTATTTTCCGTAGGAGAGAAGCCCTATATATGTGACTGGAGTGGCTGTGGTTGGAAATTTGCTCGCTCAGATGAACTCACCCGCCATTTCCGCAAGCACACTGGCCTGCGCCCGTATGAATGTAAGCTCTGCAAGCGAACATTTGCTCGCTCTGACCACCTGGCGCTGCACATGAAGAGGCATGAAAATCCCACGGTTTGAACTTGGGGGACATTAATGATAGTTAGCACTGAAGAACACTTGTACATCTCCTTTTTTTTGCATTTAGCAACCACAATGTGGTTTCAGATATCCAGCACATTTTAAGTGACTGATTTACTTATTTCTAGTTGTAGATAAGTTAATATATATTTGTCTTTGGAAAAACAAAACTGATTTTCAGCAAGAAGTTCCTTGTGTTTGGCTAATGAACATAACTTACTGTAAGCAAAGAATATTGAAAAGAAAAACTTTATAAATGAAGACTAACTGTATTTGTTACCAGGAACACCTTAAAGCACAGTAAAAAATCTCTTGCTTTTGTCTTGCTTTTATATTAATTGTCCCACACTCCCTAGAGGGCCCAAAAAGCAAATACTTTAAACTGCATAGTTTGGCCTAGATTATAAGTGGAATGAAAAAACTATTAGCAATATTAAAGGGATACTAAACCCAAATTTTTTCTTTCATGATTCAGACAGAGCAGTTTCCCAACTCCAGTACTTAGGACCCTTAACCGGCCAGATATTCATTGTATCTTAAACTAGAGAACAGGGGAAATAATCAGCTGATGGGTGAGTTGATTATTTCACCTGTGCTCTAGTAAGGTAGAATGAATATCTGGCCTGTTAAGGGCCCTGAGAACGGGGTTTGGGAAACGCTGCGACAGAGCAGGAATTTTAAGCAACATTCTATTTTACTCCTATTATTAATTTTTCTTCATTCTCTTGCTATCTTTATTTAAAAAGCAGGAATGTAAAGCTCTGGAGCCAGTCCGTTGTAGGTTCAGCATCCTGGATAGAGCTTGCTTATTGGTGGCTACATTTAGCAAACCAATAAGCAAGCATAACCCAGGTTCTAAACCAAAACTTGTCCGGCTCCTAAGGTTTAAATTCCTACTTGTTAAATAAAGATAGCAAGAGAACGAAGAAAATTGATAATAGGAATAAATTAGAAAGTTTCTTAAAATTGCCTGATCTATCTGAATCATTAAAGAAAAATAATTGGGTTTAGTGTCCCTTTAAATGTTACATCACTTGCGCTCCTATTCTTGCACTCGTATTATAAGTTGAAATTAAAATGTTAGCGCAAGCGAAAGACTCAGGGGCACTAAAAGAGGTTGGAGACTGCGGTAGTACTTACTCCCTTTCCCCATAGACTTCTATGGGGCGCACTAGAAAATCCTCTTCTGGCTTTCACGCACACAATAAACTGAAGGTGCGCTTGACCAACTGTGCGAAAGCCGAATGTGTGTTAAGAAATACTTCAAATACCTTTGTTCTTCACTACATATATATTTATTAAAAAAATACATCTACAGCTATATATCTATATCAATTTATATATAGATTCATATATAGAAAATCTAAAAAAAAGCGCACTCTTACTTCATTAAATCATCTACCAGGGTGCAGGCAAATGCGGTAACTAACCCTTCCATTTTTGTTTTAAATCTTAGCTGAGAGCTTGTAAGTGAGTGCTAGACTTTCTCTGTCTGTTGTATTAATTTGTTTTGCAATTTTCCCTATGGTTCTTGCACCCAGGCTTGTTTGGGGTTAACTGCCTGTGACTCTGGGGACAGCACAGCTTCCTGTGAGTGCCAGTGGCACCCAGGGCTGAGCATGTTGCAGGGTCATGGGATGTGTACCCGGTCCGGTCTGAGAGTGCAGTCCCCTTCCGTGTTTTGTAAATGTCTGAGGTGATTACATAAGCCTGTGCACCCTTCACTTGTTCCCAGTTTGTTGGATTGAGAGCTTGCATTGTGTGGCTGTTTTAGGGTCTCAGGTATTGGAGATGACCTTGACGTGGTACCTGGGCTTGTCCCATTTGGCCAGATGTGGGAACTAATCTTTCCATTTTTGCTTTTAATCTTAGCTGAGAGCTTGTAAGTGAGTGCTTGACTATCTCTGTGTGTTGTATTAATTTGTTTTGTAATTTTCCCTATGGTTCTTGCACCCAGACCTGTCTGGGGTTAATTGCCTGTGCCTGTGGGCTGAGCATGTTGCAGGGTCATGGGATGTCTACCCGGTCCGGTCTAAGAGTGCAGTCCCCTTCCGTGTTTTGTATATATTCACATGTATGCATACACGCATACAAATATATACACACATATATATGTACATTATTGAGCCCTACTTTGTTTTACATGTGTTTTGTGATACTTTTAATGTAGCCCTAGCACTTTACTTCAGGTCTTATGTCACTCTAACCTTTTTAGCACTGTTATGTGTTTGAGCGCAACACATGACTTTCAACTTATAATATGAGAGATGTTTAGTGTGGCTGCGCTATCCATTAAATGTATAGAGCGCGCTAAATGGATGTCGTCTGCACTAAACATACTCTGGTTATTCAGTTTTACCATTCACTTGTAATACTGGTTTGTGTACTAATCCTAGCACGGTCCAGTGTTATTGATAGTGCACCCTGAACTATCATTAGCGCTCCAATCGTAAGATAGCCCTTTGCTTTTTGGTCTTTCTAGGGACCGTGGGACAAATACACAATTGTTATGTTGAAGCAATAGATGTTTAATGTCATTTAGACTGGCCTTGTAAATACCAAAGCTTTGATTTGCAATAATTATGAAATTGTATGAAAACTAAGGAGTATTAACAAATGTAATTCATTTTCCTTTTTACTTTTCTGAGTGAAAATAAATAAGCAGTTTTCATGATATTTAATAAAAGCAGATTATTGGGTTTAATTAATTTCTTTGTGTGTAAAGGACTCTGCACATCTCAATACAAATGTAGATTATGGGGCCGATTTATCAAATGTCGGGCGGACATGATTCGATGTAGCAAATCATGTCCGCCCGACATCACTAAATGCTGACAGCATACGCTGTCGGCATTTATCATTGCACAAGCATTTCACAAGAAATGCTTGTGCAATGCCGCCCCCCGGCCGCTAGCAGGGGGTGTCAATCATCCAGGTCGTATCTGATCAGGCTGATTGCACCTCAGAGGTGGCGGACGAGTTAAGGAGCTGGGGTCTTCAGACCGCTGCTTCTTAAATCCTGTTTCCGGTTAGCCAGAAGGCTCGCGAGGAATAAGCAGAAGCAGCAGCCGCTGCTTGATAAATGTACCCCTATATGGCTTACAGTTATCTGGCATTTTCTCCACCCACAGTAGATAGTGATCCTGCCAAGCTGGTGCAAGATGCAGTGACTTTGAAAGCTATGTAGCTTGCAGCTCTATTCCACATTTTTACCAGAACAAAACTCTTCCCTATGTTATGGGTAGCAATGTTGTGGTGGTGTCAAGATTGTTAAAGGGATAGTATAGTCAAAATGAAATTTTCATGATACATTTAGAGCATGCAATGTTAAACAACTTTCCAAATTACTTCTATTATTTATTTTGCTTAGTTCTCTTGGTATCCTTTATTAAAAAGTAATTCTAGGCTAGATCAGGAGTGGGCAGTGTTTGCAACAATGTTTATAGTTATGTTATACATAGTTGCAAACTATGCTGCCATAGAAAGCCTGTACCATTCTATAGCAGCATTTTTTATGTATAACATTGCTTTAAACCTTGTTGCAAACAATGCTGCCAGAGACACATGCACACTCCTGAGCTCACCTAGAATTACTCTTTAACAAAGGATAAGAACAGAACTAAGCAAAATTGATCATAGAAATAAATTGGAAAGTTATATATGTGCTGTACAAAAAGCAAATAGAGAAGAAAGGTAGAGTCCAAAGCAGTCCAATTGAAAAAATTCCCTTTATTTGACAAAATTACAGTGGTACACAGTAAGATCACACTGACCAGTTTTGCACACACTTCCTCCCTTATGTAACATTTGGATCGGATCACTCTGTGGCAATGAACCCATTTCATATGTGAATTTGTCTACCTCTTGCGATCTGGAGGTTATTGGTTAATGGCACAGCTTTAAGTGTGCACATTGATTTGTATATTGACTGTACAAAAAGCAGGCACAGGGAAGCCATACACTTTCCTGGAATTTACGTTAAATATCAGATATTTTGTTTAACCAGCCCCCTTAACCTCCCACAGTTCAATCAGAAAATGGCACTTTCATTGTAGGATCCCCCCATAGCTGCAAAAAGTCACCCAGAAAAAGTGCAGTCTGCTACAAAAAAAGGAGTTATGAGGGATTCTAGCTACTATCGCCCTTCCTGCCCATCTCTACATGGCCTCTGTATTACAGACTGCATCAGAATTATACATACAGAGGTAAACTATTGATTCAAATGACTCTCTATGTGCTCTTGACTTATTTTATTTTATTATTCTGTATTCCTGACTTTATGAATCCCCTGACCGTGCGCTGCCCTATTTACATTAAGCCCAGCCACTCTAAGGTCATAATAAATTACCTACGCAAAACAAATCCATTTGCAAATGGTATTTCATGATGGGGGTAATTTTAATTCCTGAGCTGCCATAATGTCTCAAAGGCAACAAAGGCCCAGAAAATCAATGTGCCAAATTTCCATGTAAATGGGAAAGCCCCATATTTGTTCCTGTAACAACCCGAAATCTCAGAAAACCTGTACAAGGGGTGTATTGTTGTACTCAGGGGCAAAACTACAGGGGGTGCAGGGGTGGGGGCTCAGCTTAAAAAAAAAAAAAAATGTCCTCAATAAAAAACGTTAAGCTGCCACTGCCTGCACTGATATCATGTGAGTGTGACATGATGCCTCACTAGTGTCTCTGACTACAGGGGTTAGTGTTTCTGTTTTACCCATTGGTGTTTATGTGTGTGTGTGTATGTATGTATGTGTGTGTGTGTATTTATGTATGTATGTGACTGTGTGTGTATTTAAGCATGTATGTGTGTGTGTGTGTGTGTGTATGTATGTATGTGACTGTGTGTGTATTTATGCATGTATGTGTATTTATGTATGTATGTATGTATGTGACTGTGTGTGTATTTATGCATGTATGTGTGTATGTATGTATGTATGTATGTGACTGTGTGTGTATTTATGCATGTATGTGTGTGTGTATGTATGTGACTGTGTGTGTATTTATGTATGTATGTATGTATGTGACTGTGTGTGTATTTATGTATGTATGTATGTATGCAGGGCCGCCATCAGGGGGTGACAGGGGTGACTACTGTCAGGGGCCCAATGAGCCAGGGGGGCCCCATGAGTCAAGAACTAAAAAAAAAAAAAAAAAAAAATTTAAAAAATTTTGGCAGCCACCAGTGGGTACTACAGCAGAGTGCTAATTGAGCATGGGAAATGTTATTACAAGGAGTAAAGTATTAGCATTTGAGAGGATTTCTTAGTGTGCACTAAACCACTATGCGCAGCGTGAGACAGACTTGGCACTTTCTACAGTGTGTGCCTGAGTCAGACGGCAGATCACTTTCATTTGCAGAGGAGGTAGGACTTACTTAGCAAATGTTTTTTATTTCTTTGTGCAATTTTGGATTGTAACTTCAGTGTGGTAGTAGTTGTTTGGTGGGGCTAGGGGTCCATAAAAACTATTTTTTTTAGCAGCAGTGTATTTATGATTATTTGACAATGCTGTAGAAATTCTATATTTAAAACCATGCAGAAATGTTTCCTCCTCAATACACAAATGGTAGATGCCCTTTTGGCAGATATGCATTATATATATATATATATATTACATTCCAGTTTACTGCCCCTTTATGCAAGGACTTTCCAGATGCAAGGAGGCATTTTATCTAAGATTTTTACATCTGCATAAAATTTTATACTCTTAGACTAAGATTGCTCAGTGTTTGAAATGAGACAGGTTAACTTAAAACTGTTCAGTTTACACTACAGATGACTTAATTTTGAAATACATACCAGCAAGCCTAAATACTGCATTTAACCAGATCTAATGGTATGAGTACCACAGCTTATGGTCCCACCAAGACCATATAGAGTACAGCATTTTCAAAATCCATAAGTACAACTGACAGCTGGGAAAATTTGTACACTATATTTGAAGTGGTGCTCTTGGTTGGGGAAAATGGGGACAAAACAAACAAACAAACATATGTCAACCTTTTAAAGGTTCTTTTCTTCATCTATCCATCTACCCAGCTCATTAATGTACAATTTTGAATTCACAGAATTATTTTTGTTTGCACATTTACAAATATGATTCTTTAAAAAGTGATCTCTTAATTTCTAAAAAATTTTTTAGCATGCATGTCACACACTGTTGATTTAGGTGATGCAAGGTGCATAAATATTTCCTCCTGTGAGTGTTTCTGTGGGTGTCTGTGTTTATGTCTTTGTGCTTTGGTTTGTGTCTCTATGAGTGTGTATGTATTTTTTATCTGTGGGTCTCTCTGTGGGGGTGGGGGTGTATGTCTTTGAGCTTTTTCTGTGGGTGTCTCTGTGAGGGTGTGTGTATGTTTGTCTTTGTGTATTTTCTCTGCATGCCT
Organism: Bombina bombina; assembly: GCF_027579735.1. Classification (NCBI taxonomy): domain Eukaryota; kingdom Metazoa; phylum Chordata; class Amphibia; order Anura; family Bombinatoridae; genus Bombina; species Bombina bombina. Next base: position 709,481,569 of record NC_069504.1, read on the forward strand.
CTGTGAGGGTGGGTGTGTATGTCTGTGTTTTCTGTGGATGTCTCTGTGAGGGTGTGTGTGGGTATGTATGTATGTCTGTGTTTTCTGTGGATGTCTCTGTGAGGGTGTGTGTTTTATGTGGGTGTCTCTGTGAGGGTGTGTGTATGTCTGTGTGTTTTCTGTGGATGTCTCAGTGAGAGTGTGTGTATGTATGTCTTTCTGTGTTTTTTAAGTGGTTGTCTCTCTGTGTGTGTGTCTTTCTGTGTGTTCTGTGGGTGTCTCTGTGTGTCGGTGTATGTCTTTGTGTGTTTTCTGAGGCTGTCTCTGTTGGTGTTTCCTTGGGTGTATGTGCAAGTTTGAGTTTGTGTGTGTGTGTCCATTGTCTGTTCCTTTTTAGGACATTTTGACCTTACTACTAATTATTCACATCTTTCTACAGACTTTGAGACTAACAAGACCTTTCCGGAAGTAACCAATCCACCATTTAACCTTTAAATTATTGTTTAGGCAGTTCAGGGCCCTTCCTTTCAGCCACTGCATGCTGTTGTCATCATTTAGTTGTCATAATTTAGTTGGCATCTTCCTTTACAAAAAGATAATCAGAACTCCATATTTTGTTTTCTAAATCTCCTTTTTTTTATTTACAAAACTGTAGTCTACCTCATTACTTGTCAGGTCAATGTAAACAAGTGCTAAGTGTCTGTTTGGGTGTCTGTGTCTGAGTGTGTTTCTTTGCGTGTCTGCTAGAGTGTCTATATGTGAATCCTTATGTGTGACTTTGTTTGTGTGTTTCAGTGTATGAGTGTGTCTGTGTGTGTGTATGTTACTACCTTTACAACATTTCCAAGTTTAAATAGACAATTAAGAATAAAGTTCATATACGTTTTAGTCACTTGGTCAAAAATTGCACATGTCAAAGGAGGGGGGGCCCTGATCAATGGATGAGTCAGGGGCCCCGAAATTCCTAGTGGCGGCCCTGTATGTATGTGACTGTGTGTGTATTTATGCATGTATGTGTGTATGTATGTATGTATGTATGTATGTATGTATGTATGTATGTGACTGCGTGTGTATTTATGCATGTATGTGTATGTTTGTGGAACCAGCAAATTGCAGACCTTGTTACTACAGCATGGGGGGGGGGCGGAGGGGTTACAGACTGTGTCACTAACTCACTATATACAGTACTGGTGGGTTAAACAGTGTCACTATATACAGTAATAGGGGTCAGACCATCTCACAGACTGTGGGCACGGGGTACCTCCTTTCGCAGACATGTAATCTGATTGAATTTTTTTTCTGTGTTAAATGTAAAAAAAAAAAAAAGATATGTATTAAATTCACCTTTTTTTTGGGGGGGGGGGAGGGGGGAGGGGGGATGGGGGGCCCTTCTTAGATTCTTGCACCTGGGCCCTGTGGTTTCTAGTTACGCCTCTAGTTACGCCTCTGGTTGTTGTACTTGTGGGACATCAATTAATACAAATATGGGTGTTTTTATCAGGATTATGATATTCACAATAAAATTGCATGGAAAATGTAACATTTCTTAGTTTCTCACACTTACTTTTATTCATAATAAATTATATTTCATATATAAATATTTGATGTCAAAAGAAAGCCCTATTTGTCCTCTAAAAACTCTTTATAAATGTGGGTGCACTTAATGTAAAAGAGGTAAATTATGGTTGAACAAACATGTAGCTCAAATTCTAAGTTTTGTTTACGTTCAGAACTTGGACAATTGCCTCTCTCCTGAAGGGGTTAAAATGTTATGCTCTGTTCAATTTGTTAAAGCTTACTTTTGTCTTTACTGTCCCTTTAACAGCAAATTTTTTTTTATATAAAATGAACCTATAGATTCCATATACTTCTCAAAAGATAAATTATTAATATTATATTTATGTTATGTTATGAATATAAAGATGAATCTCTGTGCTAAAACAACGCACTGTATGGAGAAGGCAGCATATTCAGGTATTGTCTTGTTTGCACCTCAGGATTATTACTAGTAGAGTGTAAGGATTATCAGTTGACCATCAGGAAATGCATTATTGTTGTTGTCTGCTGAAGTCAGTTGATAAATCCAGTAAGTGCTTCTCTCTGATCTTTCATCCATACTATAAATGTGTTTGCAATGTCCGTCGCCATCGGCAGTTGCGCACGCATCCTCAAAGGAATGTTGGATGCGTGCGCCGCCACCTTGCGATGAGACAGCTTCAGAAGCTACAACTCTCAGCTGTATCATAACAGCTGAGAGCTGGAGCTCCTGAAGCTCCAGGCATCTGCCGCATTTGGAGCTGGAGCGCGATCAGTGCTCCGCCTCCATATGAGGCCAGATGCCTGATCGCTACAGACGATGACACTGTGTGTGTCACCGTCTGTAGCGATCTTCTGCTGGTGCCGGCGGGAGGTGTGGCGGATGGCGGTGGGAGGTGTGAGCGCCTCAGCAGGGAAGGGGAAGCAGTGGGAGTGCCCTAATAAAATTTAAAAAAAAGACAGGGGATGAGAGGGCAAAAGAGAGGGGAGAGAGAGAGCAAAAGAGAGGGAAGAGAGAGAGCAAAATAGAGGGGGGAGAGGGAGAGCAAAAGAGAGAGGAGGGAGAGAAAAAGAGAGGGGAGGGAGAGGGAGACCAAAAGAGAGGGGGGGAGCAAAAGAGAGAGTAGACAGGGGAGAGAGAGCAAATGAGAGGGGAAAGAGAGAGAGCAAATGAGAAGGGAGAGAGAAAGCAAAAGAGAGGGGAGAGAGAGAGCAAAAGAGAGGGGGGAGAGAGAGAGCAAAAGAGAGGGGAGAGAGAGCAAAAGAGGGGAGAGAGAGAGCAAAAGAGGGGGAGAGAGAGCAAAAGAGAGGGGAGAGAGAGAGCAAAAGAGGGGGTTAGAGAGCAAAAGAGAGGGGAGAGAAAGAGCAAAAGAGGGGGAGAGTGAGAGCAAAAGAGAGGAGCGAGAGAGCAAAAGAGAGGGGGAGAGAGAGCAAAAGAGAGGGGGAGAGAGAGTCAAAGAGAGGGGAGAGGGAGAGCAAAAGAGATGGGGGAGAGAGAGCAAAGGAGAGGGGAGAGAGAGCAAAGGAGAGGGGGAAGAGAGAGCAAATGAGAGGGGAGAGAGAGAGCAAAGGAGAGGGGAGAGAGAGCAAAGGAGAGGGGGAGAGGGAGAGCAAAAGAGAGGGGGAAGAGAGAGAGAGCATAAGAGAGGGGGAGAGAGAGAGCAAAAAAGAGGGTAGATAGAGAGCAAAAGAGATGGGGGAGAGAGAGCAAAAGAGAGGGGGAAGAGAGAGCAAAAGAGGGGAGGGAGAGAGAGCAAAAGAGAGGGGGGAGAGAGAGCAAAAGGGGTGGTGAAAGAATCCTCCTGGATGGATTCTTTCACCACCCTGCCTTTTTCGGAATCCACCTGGATGCAGCATAAGCTGCATCCAGATGGATTCCAAAAATGGCAGGGTGGTGAAAGAATCTGCATCCAGGGGGATTCCAAAAATGGCAGGGTGGTGAAAGAATCCACCAGGATGTCAGGGTGGTGAAAGAATCCACCTGAATGCAGCCTAAGCTGCATCTAGGTGGAGTCTTTCACCACAATGCCATTTTCAGATTCCGAAAATGGCAGGGTGGTTCCGTCACCACAATAGACTGGTCTTAATTGCATCATAATTTTTTTATTCAAACAGAAGCCAGGGATGCATTGTGCAGTTATACATCCCCATAAGACAACCGGTGGTCATTGTTGTTTTTTTTATAAAATGAAGAACACAGAGGTATCAAGTCATACAACTACCCCTCAAAATTATCTATCTATTTATAATTTGTGTCTATCTATTTATCATCTATCTATCAAGCTATCTATCCAGTGGTGGGATTCAGACATTGTAGAACCTCTAAAATCTATTATCTATAATCTTTCTTTCTTTCTTCACAAACTATTCATAAAATGCTATCCCAAAATGGGTTAGATTACAAGTGGTGCGATAACTGTAGTGTGCGAAATTGGGTTTTTCTCTTTTTCTTCTTTTGCATGCAATGGAAATAGCACACGTTACGAGTTTAAAGTAAACGCGCCTACTCGAGTGCAATTGCGATTTACGCTCCTCGGTATAGCATGAATTGAGAGTTGCATTAAAGTTGCATTAAACACAAGGTACGTACATGTAAAAGTACAGTTACCCTCATATAATCACTGTCTGATAAAAAATAGTTTCAAAAATATTTAAAAAGTTCTAAGGGCTCAAAGATAGATGGTATAAGGTGTTTAAAAAAAGGGCTGTAAAGGGCTTTAAAATATATACAGGTATATATATATATATATATATATATATAGTATATGTGCACATGTATTTAAGTATTTTGGTGTTTTACTGTATATGACTGTACATCTATCACATTCCAATGTTCTTCACTTACAGGATAGTGTACTTTTTAATGTACATACATATTTCTAGCTGTATATACCTATACCTGTATATATATTCCCATAGATATATAGGTAAAGATATGTAGTTTACATGAACATTATCAAAGTACATAGGAATGTAAAATATATATATTTGATACTAGTAGTTATCTATACTTCAGATAATGAACAATTAGGTTTAGTTTTTTTTCATGTCTGAGATCACAGTCAGTTTACTATCTTATATGTGCACTGTTTACACAGAACATGACACTAATATTTTCAGTACCATGGTATAACATTAGTAAAACATGGCTGCCACCTTGTGGTAATTTTTAAAACTGCACATGTGTTTTTAGAAGAAATAAACAGCTTCCTAATATTAAAATAGAATGAGATGCGCTTCAGCAACAGATATTCCTTTGAGATGTATCTTTGTATTATATAAAAACAAAACATTTTACTTTAATAATAATAAACTTTAATATTAATTTTTCAATTTGTAAAGATTGCTAATCGCTTGTATAATGTATACATATTTCTAAATACAAAAAAACAAAAACCAGTCGCCTTTATCAGTTGGCACAGCAGCTAAATGGCAGACACCCTGTTGCAAACAATTCCGTCTCACAAAAAGAGTTGTAAATATGAAAGTGAAAATTAAAACTTTAATGGGAAAGAATAATCCAAATTAAACTTTCATGATTCAGGCAGAGCATCTAATTTTAAACAACTTTCTAATTTACTTCCTTTGTCCAAATTTGTCCAACTTGCTTTGTTCTCTTTGGTATACTTTTTGAAAAGCATACCAAGCTAAGCAGCAATGCACTACCGGGAGTAAGCTGCTAATTGGTGGCTGTACATATATGCTTCTTGTCATTGGCTCAGCACGTGTTCAGCTAGCTACCAGAAGTACATTGCTGCTTTTTTAACAAAGGATACCAAGAGACTAAAGCTAATTTGATAATAGAAGTAAATTGGATTTATGTTTATCTGAATCATGAAAAAAATAAAATTGTGATTCTTATCCATTTATTAATATCCCTCTTGGATTATGGCAGGAATCATCTTTGTTAAAAAAATTATTAAAAAAAACTTGTGAATTGGATGCCAGGGCCTTGATACAATATGCAGCGTCGCCCGCAAAATACGGCGACGCCGTTTTTTGCGCATTTTTGGTATCACATATACAGCGTAACATACAAGTTATGCGCGTATATTTCACCCTTCAGCCGTAATTTTTATCCTCATAGACTAACATAGAACAGCCGCGCAATTTGGTATCCAATATACAGCGTAAGGACTTACACGCGCAGAATTCAGAAAATCTACTCCATTCTCATTTCGCCACATATTGCAGGTGCAGCAACCCTTGCACTGACTAAAATAAAAAAGCAACGTAACTCCCTGGAAGCCTTCACAAACACATACATTTAAGCAGCATCTCAAGGTTAAAGGGACAGTATACTATGATATTGGTCTTTTAAGGTTTATTTGTGTATTTGAAATAGCTGATTTTGTTGTTTGAAGCCACAACATAATCAAATGGATTGAGCTTGTAGGTAGAATCAGATCTCATCACTTTATCACATTGTGGACATATACTTGCTTATTTACTTTATATTTGTTCTTAAAACAATCAACAATACTTGGAGGAAAGAACAATGGGAAATCATAATTGTATTACCTTCATCTCTTTAGAACCCACTGAAGTGTAATTTATTCTAATGTTAATACAGCTTGGCATTGATGCCAAAATATATCAAGGGACAGTCAAGTCCAAAGAAAACCTTCTTGTTTCAAATAGGGCATGTTATTTCAAACTACTTTCAGATTTAATTCTAACACTTGCTTTGTTCTCTTACGGCTAGATTTAGAGTTTGGCGTTAGCCGTCAAAACCAGCGTTAGGGGCTCCTAACGCTGATTTTGGGCTACCGCTGGTATTTAGAGTCACTCAGGAAAGGGTCTAACGCACACTTTGCAGCCGCGACTTTTCCATACCGCAGATCCCCTTACGTCAATTGCGTATCCTATCTTTTCAATGGGATCTTTCTAACGCTGGTATTTAGAGTCGTGGCTGAAGTAAGCGTTAGAAATCTAGCGACAAAACTCCAGCCGCAGCAAAAAGCCAGGAGTTAAGAGCTTTCTGGGCTATCGCCGGTTCAGAAAGCTCTTAACTACTGTGCTCTAAAGTACACTAACACCCATAAACTACCTATGTACCCTTAAACCGAGGTCCCCCCACATCGCCGCCACTCTATTAATTTTTTTTAACCCCTAATCTGCCAACCTCACACCGCCGCAACCTACGTTATCCCTATGTACCCCTAATCTGCTGCCCCTAACACCGCCGACCCCTATATTATATTTATTAACCCCTAATCTGCCACCCCAAACGTCGCCGCCACCTACTTACACTTATTAACCCTTAATCTGCCGACCGGACCTCACCGCTACTATAATAAAGTTATTAACCCCTAATCCGCCTCACTCCCGCCTCACAAACCCTATAATAAATAGTATTAACCCCTAATCTGCCCTCCCTAACATCACCAACACCTAACTTCAAGTATTAACCCCTAATCTGCCGACCGGACCTCGCCAACACTATAATAAATGTATTAACCCCTAAAGCTAAGTCTAACCCTAACACCCCCCTAAATTAAATATAATTTAAATCTAACAAAATACATTAACTCTTATTAAATAAATTATTCCTATTTAAAGCTAAATACTTACCTGTAAAATAAACCCTAATATAGCTACAATATAAATAATAATTATATTGTAGCTATTTTAGGATTAATATTTATTTTACAGGCAACTTTGTATTTATTTTAACCAGGTACAATAGCTATTAAATAGTTAATAACTATTTAATAGTTACCTAGTTAAAATAATTTCAAAATTACCTGTAAAAGAAATCCTAACCTAAGTTACAATTAAACCTAACACTACACTATCAATAAATTAATTAAATAAAATACCTACAATTATCTACAATTAAACCTAACACTACACTATCAATAAATTAATTAAATACAATACCTACAATTATCTACAATTAAACCTAACACTACACTATCAATAAATTAATTAAATACAATACCTACAAATAAATACAATTAAATAAACTAACTAAAGTACAAAAAATAAAAAAAGAACTAAGTTACAAAAAATAAAAAAATATTTACAAACATTATAAAAAGATTACAACAATTTTAAGCTAATTACACCTACTCTAAGCCCCCTAATAAAATAACAAAGCCCCCCAAAATAAAAAAATGCCCTACCCTATTCTAAAATACAAATAGAAAATCTCTTTTACCTTACCAGCCCTTAAAAGGGCCTTTTGCGGGGCATGCCCCAAAGAATTCTGCTCTTTTGCCTGTAAAACCCCCCCCCCCCAACATTTACAACCCACCACCCACATACCCCTAATCTAACCCAAACCCCCCTTGAATAAACCTAACACTAAGTCCCTGAAGATCTTCCTACCTTATCTTCACCACGCCGGGTATCACCGATCGGTCCAGGCTCCAAAGTCTTCATCCAAGCCCAAGCGGGGGCTGAAGACGTCCATCCTCCGGCTGTAGTCCTGATCCAAGCGGCGGCTGAAGAGGTCCATCATCGGGGCTGAAGTCTTAATCCTATCCGGGCAGAAGAGGAGATCCGGACCGGTAGACATCTTCATCCAAGCGGCATCTTCTATCTTCTTCCATCCGACGACGAGCGGCTCCATCTTCAAGACCTCCGGCGCGGATCCATCCTCTTCTTCCGACGTCCTAACACAGAATGAAGGTTCCTTTAAGGGACGTCATCCAAGATGGCGTCCCTCGAATTAAGGTAGGAAAATTCTGATTGGCTGATGGAATCAGCCAATCAGATTCAAGTTCAATCCGATTGGCTGATTGGATCAGCCAATCAGATTGAGCTCGCATTCTATTGGCTGATCGGAACTGCCAATAGAATGCGAGCTCAATCTGATTGGCTGATTGGATCAGCCAATCGGATTGAACTTGAATCTGATTGGCTGATTCCATCAGCCAATCAGAATTTTCCTACCTTAATTCCGATTGGCTGATAGAATCCTATCAGCCAATCGGAATTCGAGGGACGCCATCTTGGATGACGTCCCTTAAAGGAACCTTCATTCTGTGTTAGGACGTCGGAAGAAGAGGATGGATCCGCGCCGGAGGTCTTGAAGATGGAGCCGCTCGTCGTCAGATGGAAGAAGATAGAAGATGCCGCTTGGATGAAGATGTCTACCGGTCCGGATCTCCTCCTGCCTGGATAGGATGAAGACTTCAGCCCTGATGATGGACCTCTTCAGCCGCCGCTTGGATCAAGACTTCAGCCGGAAGATGGACGTCTTCAGCCCCCGCTTGGGCTTGGATGAAAACTTTGGAGCATGGACCGATCGGTGATACCCGGCGTGGTGAAGATAAGGTAGGAAGATCTTCAGGGGCTTAGTGTTAGGTTTATTTAAGGGGGGTTTGGGTTAGATTAGGGGTATGTGGGTGTTGGGTTGTAATGTTGGGGGGGTATTGTATGTTTTTTTTTACAGGCAAAAGAGCTGAATTCTTTGGGGCATGCCCCGCAAGAGGCCCTTTTAAGGGCTGGTAAGGTAAAAGAGCTTTTCTATTTGTATTTTAGAATAGGGTAGGGCATTTTTTTATTTTGGGGGGCTTTGTTATTTTATTAGGGGGCTTAGAGTAGGTGTAATTAGCTTAAAATTGTTGTAATCTTCTTATAATGTTTGTAAATATTTTTTTCTTTTTTGTAACTTAGTTCTTTTTTATTTTTTGGACTTTAGTTAGTTTATTTAATTGTATTTATTTGTAGGTATTGTATTTAATTAATTTATTGATAGTGTAGTGTTAGGTTTAATTGTAGATAATTGTAGGTATTTTATTTAATTAATTTATTGATAGTGTAGTGTTAGGTTTAATTGTAACTTAGGTTAGGATTTATTTTACAGGTAATTTTGTAATTATTTTAACTAGGTAACTATTAAATAGCTATTGTACCTGGTTAAAATGAATACAAAGTTGCCTGTAAAATAAATATTAATCCTAAAATAGCTACAATATAATTATAATTTATATTGTAGCTATATTAGGATTTATTTTACAGGTAAGTATTTAGCTTTAAATAGAAATAATTTATTTAATAAGAGTTAATTAATTTCGTTAGATTTAAATTATATTTAACTTAGGGGGGTGTTAGTGTTAGGGTTAGACTTAGCTTTAGGGGTTAATACATTTATTAGAGTAGCGGTGAGGTCCGGTCGGCAGATTAGGGGTTAATAATTGTAGGTAGGTGGAGGCGACGTTGGGGGCGGCAGATTAGGGGTTAATAAATATAATATAGGGGTCGGCGGTGTTAGGGGCAGCAGATTAGGGGTACATAGGGATAATGTAGGTTGCGGCGGTATACGGAGCGGCAGATTAGGGGTTAAAAAAAATATGCGGGTGTCAGCGATAGCGGGGGCGGCAGATTAGAGGTTAATAAGTGTAAGGTTAGGGGTGTTTAGACTCGGGGTTCATGTTAGTGTGTTAGGTGCAGACTTAGAAACTGTTTCCCATAGGAAACAATGGGGCTGCGTTAGGAGCTGAACGCTGCTTTTTTGCAGGTGTTAGGTTTTTTTTTCACCTCAAACTGCCCCATTGTTTCCTATGGGGGAATCGTGCACAAGCACGTTTTTGAAGCTGGCCGCGTCCGTAAGCACTGCTGGTATTGAGAGTTGCAGTGGCGGTAAATTGTGCTCTACGCTCCTTTTTTGGAGCCTAACGCAGCCATTCTGTGAACTCTCAATACCAGCGGTATTTAAAAGGTGCGGGAAAAAAAGCCAGCGTTAGCTACGCGGGTCGTTACTGACAAAACTCTAAATCTAGCCGTTAGTATTCTTAGTTGAAAGCTAAACCTAGGATGGCTCATATGATCATTTCTAAGATCTTGAAGGCTGCCTCTTTGCAATTGTGTCAAACCAATCACAGACAACACAACCTCTCACCTGCAGCCTTAAAACACCTGATAATGCCCACCCTATCAGTAACATCACTACTATATATACCAATGTGTCAATTTATATTGGATGTGAGATACATTGATTTACATCTTAGAAGTGAATATTACTATATGTACCCTTCAGAAACAACTATTGTGGATGTGAGTTATAGTACAAGAATATGTCATAAACAGGATAATATTACCTTTTTATTGCCATTTCCACACAGGTCTTATTATATGTTTTAACAATATTAGTGTACTAAAACACACCTCACATGGATGTGTATGACAATTATATGGTAAATAACAGAGGACAAGATTTATGGTGAACTATAAGAATATTTATTTCTTTTTAGGCTTCTTGGATGAGAGAGCTGAGGTGACTGTAGTGGATTTCCTTGTTCCCCTGGTTTGAGAAGATTCTGATGTTTCTGCTGGTGTGCTGGCCACAGATGATAGGCTGGAGGCAGTGTCCTGCTGGTGTGTAAAGTGCTCAAACAACACACCCAAGAGTTGATTTTGTTCTCTCCATCTATTGACCATTTGCATCTGCATATCAGACAGAATTCGCATCATCTGTGACTGGTTATGAACACTTGCACTTAACGATGCTGCCATGTCCCTCTGTAGCTCCATGCTACTTTGTTGTCTCCTCTTTTGACTCCTGATGAACCTTTCATGGTTCCTGAAGAACCTCTGTTGGCCTCTTTGTATGATCTCAGTGCTTGTTATTAGCCTCCTCTGGAGTGCAATGTATTCCTCACCCAGGGGAGAATACAATGCATCCACAGGCTTCTAGGTGCTTGTGGGGCAGGGTCACCTGCATCTGCTGTTGCTTGAGGTGCAGGGTCAGCTTTAACTGCTGGTTCATATGGGGCAGGGCCAGCTTCAACTGCTGGTTCATGTGGGGCAGGGCCAGCTTCAACTGCTGGTTCATGTGGGGCAGGGTCACCTGCATCTGATGGTGCTTGAGGTGCAGCTGTAGAATCTGCTATATTTCCATCTGCCGATGGTGGAGCTCATCCAATTGCTGAGGATGGTGGAGCTCTCATGATTGGTTGATAGTCCCACTGATGACTGGTGTGTGACCACTCAGACTGTCCAATTGGAACTTCCTGTGACATTGTCTGTGGGTAAAATCCCTGACTGCCATGAGATTGTGTTGTGGGGGGGGGGGTAAATACATGGACCCTTTGTGGCTGTCTTGGCTCCCCCTCAAAGCCAAAGGGAGGATGTTCCTCTGGCCAGGAATCTTGCCAGGGGTCATATGGCAATGGTGGTGGTATCACTCCCGGGTCCTCAACTGAAGCCATCCAACCATGCTCATGCCTGGGAGCATACTGTTCGTGTGGTTGCCTGAAGACTGGTGGTTGTGGTGGTGGCATGGATGTTTGTATCCTCGTGACAGGAGGTTCTGTGAAGGAGTCAAAGGATGAGATGGATTAGTAAAGTCAGATATATGTCCACGTGGGCATACAATGTACATTGATACATGCTAGGGCCTTTACTGATTCTCATGTCAAACTCTATAACATGTGTCCTGTGTTATTCTGAGACATGTTAGTATTGCACTATTCCACCTCATATCATGAATTGCATTGTGTTAAGTAGCATTAATGTCAAATATAATTGGAGATGTTTTTGTTAGTAGGCCAAATACCATGCTCCTCATTGTGTACATGAATGTGTGATATTAAAGGATGTTATATCTCAAATACATATAATACTGGTGTGTGGGATGTTACTCACCAGCATGATGTGCTGTGGTTGCAGCCCCTGAGTCACGAGCCCCTGGAAGTCCACAAACTGCTGTGATACTCAGGGACCTGCGTATCATCTCCTGCCAGGTGTTATACTCAATATCCAGGGATGGACCACCGCCTGTTCCCCTCTGGTGCATAGCTCCTGCCCCATCTTTTCTTTGACCCATCTCTTGCAGTCATTCCACCGCTTTTTCAGGCCATCAACAGTCCTCCTCTGCGGGGCCACACTGTTGACGGCATTCTCTACCGCCAACCATGCATTTTTTCTCCTTTTGGCAATGGCTTTGCACTTCTCCTGCCCGAAGAGGTCACTGTAATTGTCCATGATGGCCTGGACAAGGGCAACATTTTCATCGAATGAGAAGTTTGGACATCTCATCCTCTCATCCTCCATGGACACTTGACTTCCTCCCTGTGATGTCCCTGGTGTGGGTTCCTCCCTATCCTCTCCCTCATCCCCCTTCTGTCCCCATGTGCACCCTCTGTCCCTCTCCTAGATGTGCCTGCTCTCTGGGGCTCTCGGGCATCTCCCCTCCCATCATCCCTTCTAGCTCTCCCTCTCCCCACTCCACTTACTCCCTGATGGGGACCCCACTGCTCCTCCTGTCCTCTCCAATACTCCTCTCCTTGCCACTCCTCTCCCCTCCTCCCCTCCTCCCTACCTCTCCCTTCCATCCTCACACTAAATCACACTACACACACTCACACTCACTCCCAGTTCAATCACACACAATCACAACCAAACACTCAGCCTATCACACTGTAAAAATCAAATAAAATGTGTGAAAGTGTGGTGTATTTTGTATATGTATGTATGCAAAATATGTGTGTAATATGTGTAAGTGTACAAGCTTAATCAAACAACAATGCAACCTAACTAACTCCTCTGTTTGCACCTCTCTCTCTCTACTCTGCCTAATCCTCCACTCCAGTGTAGTGTGTTGTAGCTCAACGAACAATCCAAACACACTGAAGAAAATGGCGGCTGCGCATGGGTCTATATATGAATTTTTAATAGCGTAATTAGGTGTCGCATTTTTATTTTGAAATCTGTCCATTTTTACGAGTGTTAGCCTAATTTGCATAAAACTACTCTTTATTTACACTTTCCGTGGACAAAATACTGGCATAAGTTACATGCGACAACTAAAATGTGTATTTGCGCACATTTCAGAAGATCGCCAGTTTGTCCTACTTACGCCATTTTAGCATCTAATGGCGCAGTATTTGTAATACCCCGATGTACAAGGTGAAATTACGGGTGGCACGGGTTCCCACGCTTGCGCTGAAACCTGCGCCATATATGTAATCGCGCCCCAGGTGTCCAATATTAAATCAGACAGTCTAGTATTTCAGTAGGCTGTCTGGTAAAATCTGTACTTCAATGTCCAAGGTTTTTTTAAGTAATTTGAGTGGCATTTAAATTTTAAATGCCTCCTATGGCTCTATGCATTATATGACTTAGAATTAAATTAAACTGTGCATGTTTTGTTCTTTGAGTTACTGGTAACCAAGGATGGTAAGAAAAATCCCTGCCCTGTCTTATGTGCTAAATAAAAGGGTAAGATTACTGCTGTGTGTGTTACAGGCAGCCAAAGAGGTAAAATCATTGATGTGTGTGTGTTACTGGCAGCCAAGGGTATAGAATCAATACTAATTTGTAAAATATATGGTAGGTTCAAGCATGGGGCCAAAGGAAGGTCTTTGGAGAGGGGTCATTGTGTAACCCCCACCTACCACATGTGTTCAGTCACCTACAGGTAATCCAGTATTTTTGTGGAGGACAACTGGCAACCACACTTAGGGCTAGAATGCTAACTGTAGCGTGTGGGCGGTATGGGGTATTTCTTGGGTTTTGCATGCGCCGGAGTAGAACGCAATTGCCTTGAGTGCAACCGAATTTAACGCTTGTCAGGTTAGCGCAACTTCAGAGCCCTGGTTAAAGGGACAGTCAACACAAGAATATTTGTTGTTTAAAAAGATACATAATTCCTTTATTCCCTATTCCCCAGTTTTGCAGAACCAACACAGTTATAATAATAGACATTTTACCTCTGTAATTACCTTGTATCTAAGCCTCTGCAATCTGCCCCCTTATTTCAGTTCTTTTGACAGACTTGCATTTTTTACCAATCAGTGCTGACTCCTAGGTAACTTCACGTGCGTAAACTCAATGTTATGTATATGACACACGTGAACTAATGCCCTCTAGTGGTGAAAAACTGTCAAAATGCATTCAGATTAGAGGCGGCCTTCAAGGTTTAAGAGATTAGCACATGAGCCTACCTAGGTTTAGCTTTTAACTAAGAATACCAAGAGAACAAAGCAAAATTGGTGATAAACGTGAATTGGAAAGTTGTTTAAATTTACATGCCCTACATGAATTTTGGACTTGACTGTCCCTTAAACTGTTACGCAAGACAAAAAAGTTGCACAAAATACCCCAAAAATACATTTAAAAGTACAGTTACACTCACAATAACCATATCTGATAGACATTATCTGAAAAAGAAAATGCATTAAAAAGTTTTAAGGGCTCAAAGATTTGAAATCTCAGGCAGGCAAAGGGCTTTAACATAGAGATACATAAATATACATCTCTAAATATGTATATGTTATAAATGTTTATATGTGTGTTAGTATGTATTATGTATTTATATCTGTAAATATGTATTTACAGACATATATTACAGACATACATTACATATAAACATATAAATACATATGTAGCCCTTTGCAGTCAAGTAGCCGAAAACATGTACAATTATATTAATGCAAAATGTATATTTAATTAAGTGTTTAACTGTGTATGTACCGTAAATATTTCAATAATTCACATTCCAATATTCTTCACATAGGGGATTGATATGTTCAAAGTATTTTTTTTTATATATATCTGTGTGTGTGTGTGTATATATATATATATATACTAAAATATCAACATATCTATATATAGAGAGAGAAAGAGAGAAATATTTATTTAAGGATAAATAAAACATATTATTAATATATGTGAAGAACTTTTGAATGGGAAATATTCATATTTCTTGTCGGGTTTAGCACACTTGGTTAAACGCATCGGGTTACGCACGCGAGTATGGTATTATTCCAGAATATGTTTTCAGAATGGGAGAATACGTTCACAATATTCAAAGTTCCACTTAATGTGCATGTCGGATTTCCACTTGTGCGCTAACCTTTTACTTTCAACTCATAATATGAGTGCAACCCGATGCATGCAAAAAGCCTCCACCTAGGGAAGTTAAGGTGAAAGCGGGAGCGCAAAATAGAGATCCACTTGTAATCTAGTTGTCCAGTTTTTTTAAAGAGACAATCAAGTCCAAAAAAAACTTTGAAGATTCAAATGGGGCATGTGATTTTAAACAACTTTTTAATTTATTTTTATCAGCAATTTTGCTTTGTTCTCTTGGTATTCTTAGTTGAAAGCTAAATCTATCAGGTTTGTATGCTAATTTCTTAGACCTTGAAGACCGCCTCTAATTTGAAAGCATTTTGACGGGCTTTCACCACTAGAGGGAGTTAGTTCATGTGTTTTTACATAGATAACATTGAGCTCACGCGCGTGAATCTACCGATGAGTAAACAATGATTGGCTAATGGGGAATGGGTAATACACAACAAAAATTCTGGTGTTGACTGTCCCTTTAAGTTCCCTGAGTAGCATCTAAATTGTAAACACTTTATATGGCTCTATGCATTACAAATATGGTCCAAAATGAAATGACACTGCATTTATTGTTCTTTCGGTTACTGGCAACCATGGATGGTAAAAAAAAAAGCCCAGCCCTGTGTTATATGTGCTACTGGCAGTCAATAGGGGTAAGCCTAATTCACCAATGTAAAGCTCAAGAGACAATTTTTGAAGGCACCTTCATTGTACAACACCACTCTATCGGTCCAGCAGCTAAATATGTGAGGGGTGCAAGCTGTCAGGAACCACTGGCCAACTCCCCAACAAAACTCAGTCCAAAAGACAGCAGCACCTCACTTAAATTCAAAATGTTATTGAAGAAACAAGAGAAAAGTACTGCAACGTTTCAGGGGTCAACCAATTAATCATGAATACACACATCATATCATACCTGTCTGCCTTAAATAGCACAAAGTTAACCCTTAGTGCTCAACACACTTGAGCACACCTCCACCTAGTGGTAATTACAAATAATTACATTAATATGATCAGACAGGTAATAATACAAAATACATATTGGAAGCAGCAAAAACAATTACAATAGTATCATGGTGATAGTAACAACTTCATGCACATTCAAATACCATTGTTATATGCAAAACACTAGTCCTTATCATTGGTCCTAAATCTGATAATTCTCCAACTTTAATAAAATACAGACCAGTCAATCTCTTTATTCATGCCTTTGGGGGATAGGGTATCTAGTGTAAAGATCCATAAGGCTTATTTTTGTTTTAACCTTAACTCCCTATTTCCCCCTCTCCTTGGTCTATCAATATGGTTGTTTATTTGGAACCGTAGCTGACTCACTGAGTGTCCAGCCTCTAGAAAATGCCCCACCACAGGAGATGTTAATACTTTGTGGCGGATATTGCTTTTGTGCTCAACTATCTTGTCCCTGACCATTCTAGTGGTCTCCCCAACATAGGCCCGCATACAAGGACATTTAATCATGTAAATGGCATATTTCAATGTACAGGTGTAATACCCTCTGATGTTAATTTTTTTGCCAGTAAGGGGATGTGAGAACTGAGCACCTTTAATCATTGAATTACAACTCGAACACTGCAAGCATGGATAACAACCTCTATGCGCCTCAGTGATGTAGGCTTGTTTTAAAGTTGAAGGGGGACCTAAATCTGCTCTGATAAGCATATCACGGAGATTACTACTACGCTTGTACGCAAGCATGGGCATGTCGCCAAATTCGGGAATAGTGGGGTTACACTTTTAAAGTACATGCCAATGTTTGCGACCAATTTTCTGTATCACAGCACTTTGTTTAGAAAACTGTGACACAAAGACCAATCTATCCTTATTCTTTTTAGTCTTATCCTGATGTCTAAATAAAGAGTCCCTGACCTTCATTGTACAACCAGCCTTTTGTGTTTTAGGTGGATGTATCATTGTTGACAACAGGTAGAGAAGACACCTAGGTTCTTCCTTGAACTCATGGACTTTGTTCACACACTCTTTTTTTTTTTTTTTTTTTTTTTTTTTTATTGAAGGGCATACAAAGAAACATAACAGTCTGTTACCAATTATTACAGAGTGTTCTCATCACCAAAAAAAAAAAAGAAAGAAAAATAACAGATTCATACATCAAATATTGCAGAACACATCGGTATACAAAGGTTCCAGCACTTATTTTATGTGATATTATAACAAAGATTAATTTGTATGATATATAACATTTCTATACCTATACAACATCTTTTATGCCCACCGTGTGTGCTGGGGTGACTCCTGTTATATTTTACCAGGTTTAATTAACATTTTATGTAGTTATATGCCCTCCAGTTATCAGTTAACACATGACCTAACTTAATATTATGAGAGTCTTGCTGAGTTAAGAAAGAAGAAAGGAGAGAAACAAAGGAGGAGAAAAGAAAAGAAAAGGGGGAAGAGGGGAAGAGAAAAAAAAAAAAAAAAAAAAAAGGGGGGGGGGGAGGGGGAGGGAAGGGAGATCGCAACTGGTTAATTTTTATATATTATGTCTGTATTTTTGAATAAAAAGTAACCATTTTTTTTCAAAGCTGAGTTGTTGCTGGGGTCCATTGTTAAAATTGTCCGTCTGTTCTATTATATATTGGGAATGGAGTAGATGTGTAAGATTGTTAAGTGTGGGTGGACGCATTGCTTGCCAGTTTTTTAATATAAGATATCTGGCGCCCAATATTACAGTATTGATAAAATTATTATTGCGCATCTCATGAGTGGTGTTTGTTAGAAGGAAGAATATATTGACTTGTGTTAATGTAATTTGTGCGTGAAATAGTTGATTCAACCAAAACTGTATCCTTTTCCAAAATTGCAAGATTTTTGGGCATGCCCAAAACATGTGGACCAGATCGGCCACCACGGATCTACATCTTGGGCATGATTTTGACGTTTGACCATACCATTTATTTATATCTGCGGGAGTTATGTAAAAGCGATTTAAGATTTTAAATTGTGATTCGCGCCATGACGCCGATAGAGTAGCATGCTCCGCCACTATTGTACTGTGTTTCAGCTGTTCGATATCTATTGTGGGAATATCACTTAGCCATTTAGCCTGGATTCTTACCAGGTTGGCTTCACCTTTCTGTACTAATATCATTCTATACCAGTAACTGATAGAGTGCTTTCCTGCTTTGTATAGGGAAAGGCCCATTCTTATGCCAGGATGAAGCCAGTGACCCGTTTGATTCTGAACTAGTTCATTATACCAGTGTCGCACTTGCAAGTACGCATAAAAATCTCTATTCAGAAGTTGGAACTTGGCTTTAAGAAAGATAAAGGTGTGTATAATCGTGGTCTCAGTATCACGAAGATGAATTAAGTGAGTGAGACCTTGTGTTGCCCATCTTTTAAATACTCTATTACTTAATCCAGGACTAAAGCATGGATTCTTGGTAATAGGTACTAGCTCAGAGATTTGGGGGTTGTCGTTCATGCATAAACGAATGTATTGCCATGCTTTGATGACATTTACTATGGTACATTTAGTCTTGAGCTTAGCTGGGAGTGCTTTAATAGGACAGTGTAATAGCGCAATTAATGAATAAGGGGAGATTAGTTTTTGTTCAACTTCTAGTGAAGCAATATAAGATCTTTCCGTGATCCAGTCCATGGCGACCTTAGCCAAACAGATATTATTATAGAGTTCGAATATGGGGAATGATAGTCCACCATATTGTCTAAGATGAGCCAATTTGTCGAGTGCAACCCTGTTCTTACCCATGCCCCATAAAAAGGTCCTAATTCGTTTGTCCAGAAGCTTGATATCTTTTTTTGCTAATATAAGGGGTGTATTCTGCATGGTATATAGTAGTTTGGGTAATATGGTCATCTTGATTAGGTTAATTTTAGCCGTTAGTGAGAGGGGAATTTTCGACCAGTTCAACAGATCTGCTTCAATTTTGTTTAGAAGTGGTGCGAAGTTTTGTTCGTACCATTCTAATGGATTTCTACTAATTTTAATACCAAGATATGTAATGTAGTGTTCTGCAACATTAAATGGAGGCGTATAATTTATTTGTGGGTTTGGATTTAGCCAAAGTAGGTCAGACTTATTAATATTAATTTTGTAGCCTGAGAACGAACCAAATATTTCGATAGTCTTTAATATATGGGGAATCTCGGCTTGGGGATCTTTGAGAAAAATTAATACGTCGTCTGCGTAAAGCAGGATTTTGAAAGCTTTATCGCCTATGTTAAGCCCTTCTAGTTGAGTTTTTAGCATTAATGCTAAAGGTTCTAGTGCCAAATTGAACAATAGTGGTGAAATTGGACACCCTTGACGGGTACCTGTCTTGATATCAAAAGAATCTGTGAGTGAGCCGTTTACCAATAACATTGATGAAGCATTTGAATATAATGCCCTAATACAAGTGGGGAAGTTCCCTATAAATCCAAACTGTTTCATGGCATGGAATAAGTGGTCCCAGGTAATCGAATCAAATGCTTTTCGGGCATCGAGAGAGAGGATAGCTGGGTCGGCCTGTTGATGGGTTTTATTTGCGTGTAGGAAGTCAATTAGCAAAAAAATTTTCCTAATACTGGCCATTGAATTCCGTTGTGCCATGAAGCCGACCTGGTCCACATGTATTAGGGCTCCAAGAATGGGTTTTAATCTATGTGCCAGAATTGCAGTGAAAATTTTGTAATCGACATTTAGGAGTGATATGGGGCGGTATGAATCAGCTATTTCTGGGTCTTTTCCCTTTTTTGGGACTAGTATGATTTTTGATGCAGTAAAATATTTAGAAGGTGTCTTGCCCTTGCCTAAATAATCATTGAACAGATTCGTTAGTGCTGTTGCGACCTCATCTTTCAGTATTTTATACATTTCGGCCGGGAGTAAGTCAGGGCCGGCAGCTTTCCCCAGTCTAAGTCTGTCTATAGCTTGTGTTACTTCGGTGTTGGTTATGGTTTGATTAAGTTTTTCTGCAACTTGTCGGGGTAAAACTGGGACCTGGATATTTCCCCAGAACTTCTCTTTGTTCTGAATATCTATATATGGGTCAGCGTATAATCTCTTAAAAAATTCCTGGAATCCGGTCTTAATATCCTCTGACTCAGTTAATCTTTTCTCCCCAATCTTAATGGCTTTTATAGGTGTATGTGCTTGGTGTATCTTGACACAATTTGCCAGTAGTTTCCCAACTTTACTACCGAATCTGTAAAACTTGGCCCTTTGTTGATTTTCTTGTGTCATAGCTTTCTTAAGTGATGTTGTATCCCATTCTAATTTGGCTTTACAATATTTCTGCCAATGTGATTGGTTAGGGTCGGTAATGTACAAATTGTAGGTGTTTCTAAGATGATTTGATAGCTCTCTCTCTCTTAAGCGTGTTTTGGCCCTGATCCTGCATGTATATTTTTTAATCTCACCCCTGATTACTGCTTTAGCTGTTTCCCAGTAAGTTTCCGATTTGTGGTTATATGTACTGTTCTGTAATTTATATTCTCGCCACACCGCTTGAATGTGTTTTTGAAACTCCTTATTGCTGGATAGATAGCGGGGAAAGGTATATCCACCTGCGGGTTCAAAGGAGGTGTTGCTGTGCTTAATTTCTAAAAATATGGGGGCGTGGTCAGAAATGATAATGTCGCCTATCTGCGCGTTCATGCAGTTCCCGAGCACCCTGACTGAACCCAGAAAAAAATCAATTCGTGAGAATGTTTTATGATGTTTAGCTTCACATGTGTAAGCTCTTATATTAGGGTTCTTGTGACGCCAGATATCTTGTAATTGGAGTGTATTGCAAAAAGTTCGTAATATTCTAGATATTTTCTGAGGAGTTCTAATTGGTTTTGTGTTGTTAGTGTTCAGACGGTCTATGTTGGTTGCTGCAAGGTTGAAGTCCCCTGCAACTATCATGGTAGTGTCCATGTAATAGAACAATTTAGCCTTCAATTTTACCCAGAACAACTCATCATAGTTATTGGGGCCGTATACATTACATATCGTATAAATGATTGAAGCGATTTTTATTCTCATAATAATATATCGCTTCCCAGGGTCTAACTCCTGAGAAATAATTTCATACTCCAGATTTTTCCGGATGAGTATAGCTACTCCACGTTTTCGTGATGCACATGGAGTAGATATGATCTCCTGGACCCAGTTGACTTTTAATTTTTTGTGTTCTTGTTCGGATAAATGTGTTTCTTGTAGTAAATTAATATCAGCTCTGTGTTTATTTATGTGTGTTAAAATTCTTTTACGTTTGATTGGGTTTGTGATGCCGCCCACGTTCCATGACATGACCTTTAAGGTCATTTTAGTCTATTTATGTCATTGTCTATAGGCCTCGTGAAAGAAGGGGAGAGAAAAGGGGAGAAAGAAAGAGAAAGAAAAAAAAAAAAAAAAAAAAAAAAAGGGGGGGGGGGGAAAGGAAGGGGAGAAAGAAAAGAAACCCCCCCCTTCCTCCTAGTCTCGCTCCCTCATCATATCTAGCTAAGTGAGCTTGCTTATGAGGAGAAAACATGTGTGGGAATCTTGATTTCTTGTTCCCCTTTATCATACGATGATCCATATATGTGAGCCTGTTTGTGATTTGCATGATTCACTCCTGCCTCTATTCCCCAGCCTTTTAACTGATATCCGGCCTATACTGGTCTAAGTAGGCCTTGGCCTCTGTCGGAGTGTTTAACATAATTGTTTCATTGTTATTAAAAAGCTTAATTTTAGCGGGGTAAATTAGCCTGGCCGAGAGGCCTTGGTTTATTAATGTAGTACAGTATGGGGCCATTGCCCTCCGTTTGTTAGATGTCTGCAGTGAGTAATCCTGAAATAGTAAAATTCTATTCTGGTCTATTTCTATGTTTTGCATTTTTCTGTAGGCCCTTAATATGTTGGTTTTATCATAGAAGTTTAGATATTTCACCATGATGGGGCGCTTCTGTATGCTACCTGGTTCAAGTTGTCTAAGACTTCCCATCCGATGGGCTCTTTCTACCTGTATTGGTTGTGTTTGTTGGTTAAGTCCCAGGAGTTGTGGTAATTTTATTGCTGCAAAATGAATAAGATCCTGATACATGGGGCTTTCTGGCAAACCAATTATTTTTAAATTATTCCTGCGTGATCTATCCTCAAGGTCTTCCAGTTTCTCACTTAGCTCCTTAATTTGAGTGTTGTGCTGTTGACTGATTTGTTCTAGTTTATATGTGGAATCCTCCACATCTGATATTCTGGTTTCTGCGTCTGCTAATCTTGTAGTGAAATTTTTCATTTCAAAAGACAGCGTGGAAATCTCCAATTTAATAGATTCAAACTGTGGGAGTAGCAGATGGGCTACCTGTTTGGATATTTCATCGATGTCTGTTTTGTTTATGTTTAAGCTACTTGTGTCTGGTCTTGGTTCAAAATTGGGTTCTAGGCTACTCCTAGGTTTCCGACTGTCTTTTGTCTTGGCTGGCATTGCGTGCACGCTATGTGATAAAAACGTATCCATATATTACTTTATCGACATGTGCCAAAAGTAGTGCGGGAGGGAGGTGAAAAAAAAAAAAAAAAAAAAAAAAAAAAAAAGGGGGGCGAAAGGGGGTGCGAGTGATAGTGAGAAGGGAGTGGGTAAGGGGGAGAGTGCGTGGAGTGAGTGTACTGGGAAGTGTGAGAAAGTGAGGTACTGGTTAAATCTAGTAATGGGGATAACCCCCTGGTGATAGTGGTTAATGCAATTGCCAGAAAAGAGAGAAGGACAGAGGGAAAAAATATGTAATGGGCATTCTCTGTTGGTGTTCCTAACTAAAAAATCCTAGAACTGCCTATACCACCGTTTGGCCCAGAAAGTGTTATCCTAAATTGCTTGTCTGCTAGATTCGCACTCCAAACAGAAATATCTTCCCATATATTTCTAAGATGATACTTGTATCAACAGGTATTATTCAGGGGTCCTGTCAATAGTTTCGCCATTAACAATAAAACTCTAATTGAACATTAATAAGCTGCTTTCCAATAGTGCCAAATATTTACAGTGAAATCTGTCCAGTTGTTCCACTAATATAAATAATATTAACAATGCGATTATTCTCTATTTAATACTCAGATGTACGTTTGTTTTTTTTTTTCTTTTTCTGTTCTCTGTCTCCCTTCTTTCTCTCTTTTTTTTTTTTTTTCTCTTTTTTTTTTTTTTTCAGGGGCAGCGTTCACTTAATAATTAAGTATAGTTATGCAGGCTCAGATTACAATTGTTACTATAAGCTAAACTCCATATACATTAAATCACGAATAGCTTATGCACTTTAGTCATACAGTTATCGCCCCACAACAGTTATATAATGCGATATTTGTGATAACAGTTAGTAAGGTTAGTTACTGTTGTTGGGGAGAAATGTGCTATGGATGAAGGGGAGAAAAAAAAAAAAAAAGAAAAACAAAAGCAAAAAAGAAAAAAGTTTTCCTCCTTTCGATTATTACCCATATATAACCATATAACATATATACATCATCTGATGTAGTAGGTACCTAAAACAAATTCTTAAAGGACCTTATCTATATGCCTGAATATTGCAATCTTAAGTCAAACAATGGGCTACGAGACAATAATATTCATCACATATTAAGTACAGATTTCTGACAGACATGTTATATAGGGTGACCTTGCTTAAAGGGGCGTTTTTCTGCGATGAAATAGTCAATATGTAGTCTGTTTAAATGGCTAATATCGCCCCTAAACAAAAAAATTAACAAACATCATGACTCCAACAGATAAGTATGGTAACCGGCCGTGATATAGGACTCTCACTAGGGAAAGTCAGCTGCCTTATCCTTTTCCAAGCTTCCGCTGGGAGCCACACAACTTATAATGATCCTAGGTATTTCCCACATGTGTCTGAACTGCGGTTACCCGGGGAGTCCAGCCGGTTGTTATGGCGTGATCCACCTACTAATATCAAATATTTCAGGTGGTATGTGTAACACCTTAAATGAGCAGTGGTGCTACAAACATGCAATTACAGTTATTATGCTCTTGTAACTGATATAATCCACCTTGAACGTTTTATCGATAACCCAGCTATGTGTAAACTGTAGTGATTTGTTTTATGGTAGCTGTGGGTTTATGAAAGTTGCTAAAAGTTATAGTCTGTGCAAAACAACCTCCTCTTCTTATCTTTCTCTTCTTACCTTCACCCAGACGAGCTCTGGGACTTTTCGTTGCGGGATTCACTCTAGTCAGACCATGTGTAGCTGGTCCGAGCAGGCAGGAGAGTTAGAGCGTCTCCGTCGCTCTCCCCCAACCAGGCGGGGGGGTCTGGAGTTGCTCAGCTTGTCGGCGTCGGCGTTGCTTCGGCTCTGACCGTGAGGGTTTTCCAAATGTTTCCCCACCTCGACTCTGGGGTTCCGTCTCACTCTGCAGCAGCCATGCTGAGGTCGGGTCTCAAGCAGCAGGGATATGGTCTCCGCCTCCTCCTGTGCTGATCTACCAGCGTGACCGTAGCCAGGCGGTCAAAAGGCTTTAAAGGCACTTCCCGAGCAATAACGGCAGCCAAGCTCCACCGTTCAGGCCTCTGGGTTGCGGTGTTCATCCGCATCCAACGGGCGGCAAATGCTCTGCACGTTTGCCAGTGCAGTATCGGCGGGGGTGTCGCACAGCGAGCCTCCTCACTCCTCACAGCTTCTCGCCATGCGCCTCCTACCGGAAGTGTCTCCTGTATCCAAAATCTTAATTGCAACCATGAGGCAACCCTTTGTTCACACACTCTAACCCTCTCCTAGAGAACCTATATGATAGTAAAACAATTAAAAACAAGTCATATTTTAACAAACAACTGAAATTATTATTATCTTCAGAAAAGCTATGAGCTGTGTCT
The DNA here is from genome assembly GCF_027579735.1 of Bombina bombina. NCBI lineage: Eukaryota > Metazoa > Chordata > Amphibia > Anura > Bombinatoridae > Bombina > Bombina bombina. The sequence goes on from NC_069504.1 coordinate 709,506,709, forward strand.
CCTCAACATACTCTTTAGGCTACTTCTCTTGCTACTGATTGCATATACCAGTGCCCTGGTTCTAGTCATGGAAATACAGATGCTGCCCCCTAGAAAGCAGGGGTCTAGTTTGTAGTATTTAGTAATCTGACTTATGTACTTGGCCTGCTAAGTCTTTGCAAGATCTAAGCAATTCCCTACTTGGTAATGGAACCTATTGGTGCTGTTGATTGTGCTGATTGGTCCATACAAACCATAGGTGTCAGGGTCTCCAGAATTCATGTGATCTTCTAGGTTATTGCTATTGATACAGCAAATGTGTTGCAGTAAAAAACAATTTGTTCAAAATCACCGGTATCATTCCTTTAATTTTTTTTCAGACTTTATTTAAAGGTTAGTCAATTTTACAGAATTCCAAAGTACAATATTTGAGACAATTACAACCCTATGTATTTACAATGTCTTGAAAAAGTTTTTTCAAATTCTAAATATAAAAATAATTTTAAAGGCATCTTTATTACCTTTTATTTTGTTTGCAAACAATAATGTTTATCATAACTGTAGTTTCTCATATTTCATCATAAACTATGGTTTGTAGCCCCTGTTTCAAGCAGATATTCCTACTTCCTATCCAGCTAATTGAGCTGCTGACTGCCTGACTACTATTATTTTATTTTCTTCATTAAAAAACGTTGCCCTGCCACCATACTGCACCTGAGGAAACGGTCAGGAGAGACCGAGAAACGTTGTGCTGCTATACTCCAAATAAAGTCTGTTTGCTTTTACAAGACTTTTGCCACGAATCATCATCTTTTATTCATTCATATACTTCACATTTTAATTCAACATTTTGATCCATTTGATACATTGTATCCACTGGTGTATCTACTATTACTAGTGTATCTACTATTATCAGTGGACTAGTATTAGACGATCCGGCTCTGTGAAAATCCTGTGGCTGGATACTGCATGCTGTTTGCCTATCGCCGCTCCTACACTCCAGAGCTACTCCGATATCCACCAGTGTGAGTTAGCTGGACGACTCCTAACAGTCCAGAAGGCATTTGTGACACTTCTCAAGTGTCATACAGCTTGTAAGTACGGTCTTACTTGTACATTTGGCGTGTTTTATCATCTGATTGTGCACCATGGTGGCGCCTTCTTTTTTTATCTTTTACATCTGCAGTGTTTCTGTTTTACCTATTGGTGTTTATGTGTGTGTGTGTGTGTGTATGTATGTGACTGTGTGTGTATTTATGCATGTATGTGTGTGTGTATGTGTGTGTGTATGTATGTGTGTATGTATGTGTGTATGTGTGTGTGTGTGTGTGTGTGTGTATTTATGTATGCATGTATGTGTGTGTGTATGTGTGTGTGTATGTATGTGTGTATGTGTGTGTGTGTGTGTGTGTATTTATGTATGCATGTATGTGTGTGTGTTTGTGGAACCAGCAAATTACAGACCTTGTTACTACAGCATGGGGCGGGGGGCAGGGGGTAAACAGTGTCACTATACAGTACCACTATATACAGTATGGGGGGTCTGGACCATGTCACAGACTACTGTGGTCACTTTATAAAGTATTGGAGCGGGTAGGGTCAGGCCAGCCAGCTCACCGGCAGATTACAGACTGTGTCACTGACTCACTATATACAGTACTGGTTGGTTAAACAGTATCACTATATACAGTAAAAGGGGGTCAGACCATCTCACAGACTGTGGGCACAGGGTACCTCCTTTTGCAGACATGTAATCTGATTCACATTTTTTTTCTGTGTTAAATGTAAAATGCCCTTCTTAGATTCTTGCACCTGGGCCCTGTGGTTTCTAGTTATGCTTCTGCTTGGCACTTAAATGTTTAGTCCCCTGAGTGGAAGTTACATTTTAAATGATTATTATGCCTATATGCCTTACTCATTTGGCCCAGAAAGAGACAGTGCTCATGCACCCCCGCTGTGTGTTTTCTGGCAGCCAATGTCACAGGAAGCCAAGATGGGTAAAAAAAAATATCTTGTGTTTTACCCACAGTCTAGGCTCTGTGTTTTAGCCACTGGGGTAAAATCTCTGCTTTGCATTTTTTATTGGTAACTGTTAGGGTATAAACAGGATTGCTCTGTGTGGTACTGGAAATCAAAGGGACACATCCTGCTGCTGTGTGTGTTACCGCCAACCAATGAGGAAGAATCACTGATTTGTATGGTGGAGTAAAGAGTAGAATTGTGAGAAAAGGTCATTCCTACTTACTCCTTGCAAAGTTACCTAAAGGTTGTCCACAACAATGTATTTCTCACTCCAATTAAATGTAAGTTTAATTTTAAACCGGACATCTGAATTTGCCCTGTTCATCCATAAAACATTCTGCCAGATTCATTAGGACTCTCCAAATAACTCATCTTTAGCATCCCCCTTCAAATATTATTATTTTCCTGCCACAGTTTCTGCAGATGAGTGGTTAAACTGAAGTATTTGGTTTGATGGAAGTGGTATGGGCCTGGGGAACACTCCTGGGAACCAGCTAGTAACATTCAGATGTACCATCAAACTCACATTAGCTGTCCTAGATGTGTCCAGATGTACTGTGTTCAGGAAAAGATCCAAGGGATTCATATGAATACATATTAAGTTTTACGATTAAATCCTTTGTTAATAGTGATGTCGCGAACATAAAAATTTGGGTTTGCAAACGGCGAACGCAAACTTCCACAACTGTTCGCGAACGGGCGAACCGGGCAAACCGCCATAGACTTCAATAGGCAGGCGAACTTTAAAACCCACAGGGACTCTTTCTGGCCACAATAGTGATGGAAAAGTTGTTTCAAGGGGACTAACACCTGGACTGTGGCATGCCGGAGGGGGATCCATGGCAAAACTCCCATGGAAAATTACATAGTTGATGCAGAGTCTGGTTTTAATCCATAAAGGGCATAAATCACCTAACATTCCTAAATTGTTTGCAATAACGTGCTTTAAAACATCAGGTATGATGTTGTATCGATCAGGTAGTGTAAGGGTTACGCCCGCTTCACAGTGACAGACCAAACTCGTTTAACTCACTGCAAACAACCGCAAACAGTCCATTTGCACAACTGCAAACTCCCCATTTGCACAAGATTGGATACCAAGCTAGCCATGTTTCGTTCCTTGTCCTCACTGATGTCATTGAAGGTCTCTTCCTCCACCCAGCCACGTACAACACCAAGGGTCCCCGAAAGGTGACAACAAGCCCCCTGGGACGCCTGCTGTGTTTGGTCTTCCACCTCCTCAAAGCCACCTTCCTCCTCTGACTCCTCTTCTTCAGACTCCTCTCTCTGCATTGCCTCTCTCTGCGTTATTATAAGGTGTGTTAAGTAGTACTATTCCTATCAGTTTTATCCATGTTATGTCCCCTATCAGGGGACGTGTATATGGCATTGATTTTAGGAACCGGGAGATGGAAAAAGATGCTTGGTCGGTCCTCCTACTTCAAATTTGGGGCACTGCTCATGCAATCTAATGTGCCACCAGATAGGAGTGGTGTGTTAAGTAGTACTATTCTTATCAGTTTAATCCCTATTACGTCCCTGTCAAAGTATATGAATATTATGATGAATATTACATATGTGTACATATATATATATATATATATATATATATATGTATATTTTATACACTGTATATGTTAGATGAGAACTCAGGATTAATTAAACATGAGTTTGTTGAACACAGCTTCTAATACACGTCTATCAGGATTGACGATCAGTAGAGCCTTTTTGAAACACAAACATTTCTTTTCTAAAGGAAATAGCTCAGTGACCCTATTCATTTGACTATATATGCAGATTTTTATAACCTCAGAACATTTGGTGAGGTGAGAAAAGAATGTGTTCAAGGACCCCTTTGGAATTTGACACGTGTGATACAACAGTTCTATCTCACTGAATCTCTATTTGAAGACTTACTGCAAAAAACCCCTCTTGGGGGAAGGGTGACACAAATAAAATCAAATACACATCTGCACTGCTGGCTAAACAGGAAATATGCTGTTTTAAAGACTCTTACAACTCCTCATGGATTGACCCCATGTGGTGAGTATGAGACAAAAAGTCTGGCAACTGAAGTTACTGAAAAGTTAGAATGTTAGGATAATACAGTGAAGGCCCATGACTTACATTATGATTTCAAAGCAACAGTATATGTTTTAATGGACATGAGATGTGTGTGTGTATGTGTATAATATATATATATATATATATATATATATATATGATATATATATATGTGTATGTTTTGAAAGCATGAATATCTTAGCCTCTGTGTGTTTAAGAACATGAATAGATGTTTATGGACCTGAAGAGAAGTGATTATTAACATTTATTTTTATTTCAGATCTACATAGACAGGATTCACTTGGAATACAGTACAATACTGAATTAAAAATAAGCTATTATTCACATATAAATGCCAGGATACCGATAACATTGTAATGCATTTTAAACTAATAATTAGCAGTATTAAATTACCTAAATAAAATAAAATGTTAATAATATAACATATTTGGTATCAGAATAATCAGAAAAAAATAACCTAATATTAACCATCTGTAATTGGGGTTATATATGATTAATGCAGAGAGTGTGATCTGATTAAATAACCATTTTATAAAAAAAAAATTATTAACTTGCTTAAAAATGTCAGAAATGCTGTATTGTATTGCTATGTTGTACTGTATGCTGCCACCTGGTGTTATGTTGCGAGAACTACAGCCAGAAGGTCTTTCTGGCTGTTAAAAATGAAATTTCCAAGGGCCAATCCGATTTAGGACTTCCCAGATAACCAATGGGAAGGTCAGCTCCCGTAGTGCCACCCACATGATGTCATCAATGATTATATAATGGGAGTGTTGAATGCACAAGAGAGAGTTGTCTGTAACTTGTTGAAAATTAGTGATCTGATTTTGGCTGCGATATACCTGAAAAAAAAAAAAAAAAGTTCACTTCAGCAAGGAGCTTAAAACTTATCCTTGATTTGTGCAAAAACCTTCTTTCAAATGAGATGACCTAAAGACCGCTACGAATTGGTTCAAAATTGGTGAAGTATATTGTATTTTAAATTGGTAGTTATAAGCCTAGGTTTTGTTTAAATCTGTGTCTGAATTGGCTAAGTAACTCATCTATACAAGTTCTGATATTGTCGGTTAATTTTGTATTAGGATAAATTGCAGTTAAATAGCAGAATATATATTTTATCCTATTGTTTATAAACACTGTTTAGAATTGTATTGCTTGGATGTTAAAGGTTTTTAGTCCCATTGTGTTAAATAAATAAGGCTGAATTGTGAAGGTATATTGTTCTGGGTTTTGTAAGAAGGATAGCATATCTTAAGAGTTGGTTTAAACGCATATACATTTTTTTTCATTTCCTTTTATTGCAAATATACTTCAATATGTTTATGGATATTAACTAAATAAAAGAATTCAGATATTTATATTAATTGTATGGTCTAGTAGGTGCATGGTTGATAAGGGTTTCTACTTCTTTGTATTGTGTTTATAACCCTGCCATAAACTTATATATATTATTTGGATAGCACTACTAAGATTTTCATAAATATACTGACATAATAATTGGAGGCACTTTTTCTGAGATTTAATAATATCCATCATAATTGATATAATATATTTGTAAGTAAATAGAAATTATTATAAAAGAGAAAAAAAAAAAAAATAATTCATATTTCGATATTAATATTTTGAAGATATAATTTTTTTTTTTGAAAAGTTGAAATATTAATTTTCATATTTCGAGATTGACATTAATATCTTGAAATATTATTAAAGATTAATTTTGAAAAATTAATAAAAATATTAATTTTTCATATTTCAAAATTAATCAAAAATATTAATTTTTCATATTTTCAAAGTTAATCAAAAATATTAATTTTTCATATTTCGGAATATTAATTTTTCATATTTCAAAATTAATAATATTTTTTTTTTTGAAATATAAAATTTTTCTCTCTTTTTATTGGCAAAAATTGTATTAGCATTTTATTTAAATAAATACTAAACCAATACAATAATGTCTGTAGCCAGAAGTGACTCATTTAATTCTATACATAGCAATGAAATTGGTCCCATTACAATACCCATTACTAAAGGTCAGGTCCTTAAGAAAGATATCTTAAGTTACATTAAAGGGAAGTTAAATATTGCTGGTGAATTAAATGATTTTGTGGATATGCTTGAAACTAGGGCTAAAAATATTACCGTTAATAATAATATGTGGAATGAAGAGAATGAATTCTTCCAGGAATTATTAATGATTAATCAATGCAAAGATCCCAAAAAGCGAGAAAAAACTAATACTAAAATCTTGGCCCCTTCTAATATGCATAATTGACGAAATGTCGTTTTGTGTCACAGACAAACGATTGCAAATACAGGAGCTAGAAAATAGTATTCGTTCCTCGCGCAGACGCGAAGAGGGTTTAAAAACAGCCAAAAATAAAATGGATGAATTTGCCCAAAACCTAGCCACCTTAGATAAGCACAATATGGACTTAATCGCACAGATACAAGATTTAAATAAACAGCTTGCGCAAAGCCAGAGAGAATTAAGCGATTTAAAAAGGTCATATCGCCATAATGAAAACCCCTATATTAGCAATGAGAATAATACAGATAATGCTAACTCCTTTAGCGAACGCGTCAGGGACGAGGTACAAAAATATATAGAACAACATAGACAAATGACCCCTAACGGGTCAGAAGTAGATTTCCCAAATAGACAATCCCCTCAGGATGTAAATCCAGAGGACAGCTGTAGCGCAGCTGATGCGGGGGAGGGAAACTCTAACAGAGAGTCCCAAAATAAGTCTGATAAAGTCTATGATTCCCATAAAATAATCACCTTCGTACAACGCGCAGTACCTATATTCTCCAATAAGGGAACAACATCTGTAATTGATCATTTACAGGCTTTTGAAAATGCGTTAGCTATAATGAATGTTACAAGTGAGAAATTGAAATTGAATTTCTACCTTGGGTATTTGACAGTAAGCATCACAAATTCTTTGCCTCACTAAAGGATATGAATATTCATTCCTGGAATGGGGTAAAACGACAATGCAGAAAGGAATTCGGGCAATATCGCACTAAAACCTGCCGCGAAGATAGCGGTATATGGTTTAAAGTGTCGTGCGAATCAGAGTCCAATCGAATTCCTTTCTGTATTGAAAAATGCGTACAGTATGGCTGAAGATAATCCCAAATTTGACGGCTCAGAATTTGTAAATTTATTTTTTGAAGCACTGCCTACACCCATCAAAATTAACTTAGCTAGAGATTTTGATGAGGACTGCTCATTGGAATGGCTGATCAAAGAGAGTACAAAATTATACTCTATTCAGCAGTCCAGTGAGCAGGGGGTTAAAAAGGAATCAAAACCCAAAATTGTAGCAGAAACTAGGGTGTCACCTAAACCCCTCAATTTGGAGTCTAACAAGAGAACTTATGCAGAGGTGGCCAGTCAAAACAGGCCATCTCCACAGAGGTTTAATTCTGCCCCCTCCCCCTACACAGGTTGAGGCGCAGGGAGACTATAACCAAAGTGGGGGACATAATCAGGTGAATAATTACTCACAAAGAGAATACTCACCAAATAATTGGTATCCGCGCAAGGGTAGATACAATAGACGGCGAAGATATTCTCAGGGTAACCAGACACCCCAGGTATATAATGCTCCCCAAAGTACTAATGCTGAACAAGCTGAACCCCAGGGGCAACCACGCCAGAATAGAAATAGTGGCCCTGATTCTGAGGGAACCCAATGGTCCAGGAATCAGTACAATGGGGCACCAAGAGATAGGCCCAGGGGTAGAGGTAACTTGTACAATCAGGTAGATATGCTGTTTACCCAATTAAATCGGTTGAGCGAACAAATCGCTAATATGAGTCAAAAATCTACGGCTCAGCAAGCCGAACAATACTTTTTTAGGGGTACAGCCAGTGGTCAGCAGTGGACCACAGGCACAGTCATAAATACTGCAGTATCACCTGAAGGGGGGGGGAGAGATATACAAAATGTAGTAATAAATATCAATGATACTAATCATGTTATCTCCCCACAGACCGGAAACGGACAAATTAGCTGTGACAATGAGCGATATCAGCCGGGAAAAATTAACCAAACTTTTCCTCTGCAGTGTTCTCTTAACATTATTTCCACAGATGCAGTACACAAGAACCCAGCTGACCTTGTCATAGGGGGAAACAGGTAGGTATGAAATTTCCTCTGCATCGAATGACGCAGCGGATCCAGGTAAAACGTGGCGAAGCCCACAGATGTACAAGAATGCAAATTTTATGTGTGAAATGATAGAAACTGCAGGAAGATATTATGTACTAGTTGAGCTGCAAGATTCAGTCTCCAACCCTATCAGGGGATTAATTGGACACTGGGTCACAGGCAACTATCTTATCCCACAGGTACTACACACAGCTAAATGAGCTAACACCCCACAAACCCAAAATAAGAGAATTTGACGGTTCTCTAATAGGTGTTGGGGGTGACTCCCTAAAAGTCTACGGTACTGCCTGGTTAAAATTTAAATTGGGGAACAGGGTCATAAGACACCCCTGTCATTATAGTGGATCTGCCAACTGATCGTTAATTATTGGTAGTGATCTCCTGAAACGATTAAGCACCATAATTGATCGCATAAATAATGTAATTTGGTCGCAAGTTAAACGGCCTATCAATTATGAAAAATCTGGTACATCTCGCACCCGACACAGCTGTCACGTGGTGGAAGAGAAACCAGATGCTGTGGAGATTCATTTCAGATTAACTCTACAACCTGAAATCACTATTCTACAAATAGATGATCAGACTCCTTTTAGTGGCTCTGATGGTAATACTTTTAAAATTTCGCCCGGAAAAATAGCGAATATCTCCCTAGATGGCGATATATTAACCATATCACTCCACAAGGGGGATCCTAAAATCCCTAAAGGGGGGAGACCATGCTCAATACCTCACAGGGATTGAGAGAGTTAAAGAGGATCTATTTATCCCTATACAAGTGCATGACCTTGGTAAAACCAAGTATGCTAAAATAAATTTAAAACAGGAAGCTAGCTATATAAGCGAAGGTTTATTAGCGCAAATAGCTGAACCTAAAGTGATTAAATATCTTTCTCCCCAAGACCACTGTGTCAACGGCCTGGATGACAGGTCTGAAAGCTATAACATCACAGCTAAGTGCTTATTATCTATCTCTATTGGTAATAAGTCAGTGAAGCACCTGTTTTTAGTTTTAAATACTCCCCATAATCAAATATACATTGGCAATGATATCTTACATAGATATGCCATACACAATAGATTTGATTAATTCTTGCCTCTGGAGCAGGTTAAAGGGGGACCCTGAAGTATTTCAGGATGAAAATGCAGCCCTGAAATCAAACCAGCAATTGCCATATGCTGTGAATATGCAGGTATCTAGCGATGTTATAATTCCTGCTGGGGCTGATAAATTTCTTTTACCCTTACAGGTAAAGAGAGGTCAGAAATTAAAAACTTCTGAAACACTGATTTGCCTCTCCCATAGAATACAAAATCTGGGTGTCTCAGTAACCTACACTCCTATGGTGAATATTGGAACTGTTCCAATAAATATTATTGTGCATAACATGACCCCACAGGATATAACATTATCCAAGGGAACTACCATAGGATATGCACTGGAATCAAGTTATTACACTTTTGGATTCCAGAATAATGTAATTGGGCTAATACCTGAAGGATACCTAACTGAAGAACAATTAATAGAACAATCCTTTGCATCTATGCCAGAGGGTCTATTTAATATTCAGTCTATTTATCCCTTCAGCTCAGAGGAAGGCATCTGTAAAATTGAAGAAGCCTCTCTGGTGTTTGATCAGCCAATCAAACAGCAAGATTACCCCAATACCCAGAGTCATGGGGCGCAATGTAAATTATAATCAAGGGGATCTCACCTCTAGACTGGAAGAAGCCTATGAAATAGGACAGCCTGAAATCTTTCCAGGATTTCAGCAAATAGTCGAAGAGCAAATATCCTTAGCTAATGGCTGTTCTAGCGATGATGAACGCCAACAGCTGCGAGAACTCCTGATGGGAGTACAAGGATATTTTCGCTAAGGATTCTTATGACTGTGGTACCACAGACTTACACATTGCAAGAATACAAACAGATCCTAATGCGCCACCTGTATTTGTCAAACAATACAGACTTCCCTTAGCCTCATATGATTCTCTTGCAGAGATCATAAGGAATTTGGAAGAAAGAGGTATTATCAGACAGGTGCACAGCTCTTATAATAATCCTATTCTAGGTGTCCTTAAGCCCAATGGACAATGGCGTTTGTGTGCTGACTTAAGACAGCTAAACAAACGAGTATACATGTCTGGCTGGCCTGTACCATACATTGACCAGTGCCTAGCACAAATGCAGGGATCCAAAATATTCACTGCCATTGATTGTGCACAGGGATATTGGACCATAAAGGTACATGAAGAGGACCATATAAGCTAGCATTCTCCTTCCAAAAGATTCAGTATGCATTCCAGAGACTTCCATTTGGATACATAAATTCTGGACATGAATTTGCTGTATTCATGCATAAGGCTATGCCTGACGCACTGGAAAGGGGGACCTTATCTTATGTGGATGATGTTTTAATCAAAAGCACAGACTTTGAAAAACACATTGCAGAGCTTAAACACGTCCTCAGCCAACTTAAAAGGGCAGGTGTCAAATTATCCCTGCAAAAAGCTCAATGGTGCCGCACTCGTGTAAACTTCTTGGGACATGAAGTTACTTCTGACGGATTAAATCCCCAGAAGAAAAAGGTAGAGAAGCGATAGTGAATTCTAAAAACCCAACTAACTTAAAGGAATTGAGATCATTCCTGGGTATGACAAATTATTCTCGCAAATTCATTGATAATTATGCGGAATTAACTAAACCACTACTACTTCTTCTGAAGAAAGATGTGAAATGGCACTGGAGTGAGTCTCAAGAGACAGCCATCAGAGAGCTGAAGAGAAAACTCACTCAAGCACCTTGCTTAGTGTACCCTGAAGGTGGTAAACCTTTCTACTTAGAAACAGGGTACACAGATGTAAGCATGAGTGCTGTGTTATACCAAAAGCATGATAATTTGAACAAAGCCATTGCTTATGCGAGCAAAAATCTATCCCCAGTAGAAATAAAGTTTAACGATTGCGAAAAAGCCCTCTTATCTACTGTATGGGCTCTACAAAATTTCCGCAGCTATATACAGGGCGAGAAAATTATTGTAGAAACGGGCCCACCAAGCCTTTGCTATATTTGCAAAGTGAGAGAATAAGAGATGGGAATTTGTCTAATAGCCGCATAACAGCGTGGACTCTTTCCTTACAAGGCTGGCCCTTAGAAATTCGCTACAAGCAGAATAAAAAGAATCCAGTCGCGCAAGGGCTTGCTGAGCTCCACGACTGTACTGCTAGAGATCCTGGGGAAGAATTATCAGAAGATGATTTTCTGGAAGAACAATTGCTTTCCCCATATAAAATGTACAATGAGGACCATTGTCAAACATTACCTTGGGTATATGTTGATGGTTGTTCTTACCATGCCACTATGATAATGAGCGCAGATTAGTCGCTGGCATTGGTATAACTGGGGGCAAAACGGATTCTCAAATATATCTGTAGGTTCAACATTGGACCAAGATCCAGTCAAGTTGCAGAACTAACTGCTGTTTTCAAAACCATTGAAATGGCTATTGAACATGGTATTCATGAATTTGTGATCATAACTGACTCAAATTATGTGCGTGACAGTTTGTTGAATACCTGCCAACTTGGAAAAGAAATGGCATGCAGAAAAGCAATAACAAACCAGTCAAGCATGGCAAATTGTTCTGCGAGATTGATAATCTGGTAGTATCCAATGATTTAACCATACACTGGAAAAAGACCAAGGGTCATTCCAGAGTTTTAGGTCCTGATAAGGAAGGCAATGACCTTTGCGGACTCATTAGCCAAACAAGGAGCCATAACTGGAGAACTCCTTAATATTGAACACTTAATGGGTGCAATTCAGGTAGAAGCCATTACCAGAAACCAGGCAAAACAACAGAGTGAGCCTAACTTGGTACAATGGAGTCAGGATTCTCCTAGTGAGGACCTGATCACTAGTCAAAAAGAAGACCCCATTGTAGGCATCTTCTATAAACACATAGAAGATCCTGAAAGCAACCCCATCTCAAAAGATGATTGTATTGGCAAAGAAGATCTGAGAATCTTAATAAAATCTAAATCACAATTCAAATTACAGGATGGTTTGTTAATTAGAACCTCCAAAACTGGCATCCAACAGTGGGTAGTACCCACCAAGTTCAGAGGTCTAATGCTTCAACATGCCCATGATGCTCCCACATCTGGTCATCGCGGTGCCAAACTCACGTACGAAATATTGCGTGACTACGCTTTTTGGCCACACATGTTGAAAGATGTTCAAACCTACTGTCAAGGGTGTTTAATCTGTCCACAGTTCCAACCCACTGCACCAACGCATAGAGCGCCATTGCAGAAAAGGGGGATGGTAATGCCATGGTCAGATATACAAATTGATTTTATTGGTCCGGGTAACAAGGTCATCAAGAGGTAACAAGTACATGTTAACAGTGACATGCCTGTTCACTAAATGGGTAGAGTGCATTAGTGCACCTAACAATAGTGCTGAAACATGTGCAGCATTGCTCATCAACCATGATATTTTCCAGATTTGGTTTGCCCCAAAGAATCGAATCAGATCGGGGGACCCACTTCACTAGCGAAGTGATGACAAAAATGTGGAAAATACTAGGGGTTTAAAAGAAAGCTCCATATTGCTTATAGAGCTGCCTCAAGTGGTGGTGTAGAGCGTTACAACCAATCCATTGTTAAAATCCTCAAAAAGTTTGTGAGTGAAACAGGTAAAGACTGGGATATAAAACTACCTCTAGTCTTAATGGCATTAAGAGCAACTCCAAGTAGTGCTACCAAGATGTCACCTTTTGAGCTGATGACTGGTAGAAGAATGGTTCTACCTCAGCATCTGCTGTACCGTACATCAGACCAAAATTTGATAAACGCTGCCAATACACATCAATATGTGGAAAACTTAAGAAAGCACCTGCAATATGCCTTTGCATTTGCTCAAAGGAATTTAGAAAGAGCCGCAACTGCCACTAAAACCTATTATGATCTCAAAACATCCAAAAGGAATATGAAATAAATGATAAAGTTTATCTTTATAACTTTGGAAGAGATCAGGTTAGGGAGAAGAAATTTCTTCCCTCATGGAAAGGTCCTTTTGTCATTACTGACAAAATATCTCCAGTGGCCTATAAAATACGGATCCCCAAAAATGAAGGTTTCATAGATAAATGGGTACATATAAATCAACTGCGGGCATGTCATCCCAGGTCCCAACTACAAGTCATAGAGGGAGAATGAAGTGTCATATCCCCAAATGCACTAAAGACATACTGTAATTAAAGATGCCTAACTGATAAACATGAAAGCTCAAAATAACAAACTTTCTTCATAAGAGACTGTCTATGAGGTATACGGTTGATCCTCATCAAATACCACTGACTTTAAGCCAATTCAAATACATGTGTCCTACATCTATTTGAAGTTGGAAGGGGGATTTATGTCAGAGTATATGAATATTATGATGAATATTACATATGTGTACATATATATATATATTATATATATATATATATATGTATATTTTATACACTGTATATGTTAGATGAGAACTCAGGATTAATTAAACATGAGTTTGTTGAACACAGCTTCCTAATACACGTCTATCAGGATTGACGATCAGTAGAGCCTTTTTGAAACACAAACATTTCTTTTCTAAAGGAAATAGCTCAGTGACCCTATTCATTTGACTATATATGCAGATTTTTATAACCTCAGAACATTTGGTGAGGTGAGAAAAGAATGTGTTCAAGGACCCCTTTGGAATTTGACACGTGTGATACAACAGTTCTATCTCACTGAATCTCTATTTGAAGACTTACTGCAAAAACCCCTCTTGGGGGAAGGTGACACAAATAAAATCAAATACACATCTGCACTGCTGGCTAAACAGGAAATATGCTGTTTTAAAGACTCTTACAACTCCTCATGGATTGACCCCATGTGGTGAGTATGAGACAAAAAGTCTGGCAACTGAAGTTACTGAAAAGTTAGAATGTTAGGATAATACAGTGAAGGCCCATGACTTACATTATGATTTCAAAGCAACAGTATATGTTTTAATGGACATGAGATGTGTGTGTGTATGTGTATATATATATATATATATATATATATATATATGATATATATATATGTGTATGTTTTGAAAGCATGAATATCTTAGCCTCTGTGTGTTTAAGAACATGAATAGATGTTTATGGACCTGAAGAGAATTGATTATTAACATTTATTTTTATTTCAGATCTACATAGACAGGATTCACTTGGAATACAGTACAATACTGAATTAAAAATAAGCTATTATTCACATATAAATGCCAGGATACCGATAACATTGTAATGGCATTTTAAACTAATAATTAGCAGTATTAAATTACCTAAATAAAATAAAATGTTAATAATATAACATATTTGGTATCAGAATAATCAGAAAAAAATAACCTACTATTAACCATCTGTAATTGGGGTTATATATGATTAATGCAGAGAGGTGTGATCTGATTAAATAACCATTTTATAAAAAAAAAATTATTAACTTGCTTAAAAATGTCAGAAATGCTGTATTGTATTGCTATGTTGTACTGTATGCTGCCACCTGGTGTTATGTTGCGAGAACTACAGCCAGAAGGTTCTTTTCTGGCTGTTAAAAATGAAATTTCCAAGGGCCAATCCGATTTAGACTTCCCAGATAACCAATGGGAAGGTCAGCTCCCGTAGTGCCACCCACATGATGTCATCAATGATTATATAATGGGAGTGTTGAATGCACAAGAGAGAGTTGTCTGTAACTTGTTGAAAATTAGTGATCTGATTTTGGCTGCGATATACCTGAAAAAAAAAAAAAAAGTTCACTTCAGCAAGGAGCTTAAAACTTATCCTTGATTTGTGCAAAAACCTTCTTTCAAATGAGATGACCTAAAGACCGCTACGAATTGGTTCAAAATTGGTGAAGTATATTGTATTTTTAAATTGGTAGTTATAAGCCTAGGTTTTGTTTAAATCTGTGTCTGAATTGGCTAAGTAACTCATCTATACAAGTTCTGATATTGTCGGTTAATTTTGTATTAGGATAAATTGCAGTTAAATAGCAGAATATATATTTTATCCTATTGTTTTATAAACACTGTTTAGAATTGTATTGCTTGGATGTTAAAGGTTTTTAGTCCCATTGTGTTAAATAAATAAGGCTGAATTGTGAAGGTATATTGTTCTGGGTTTTGTAAGAAGGATAGCATATCTTAAGAGTTGGTTTAAACGCATATACATTTTTTTTCATTTCCTTTTATTGCAAATATACTTCAATATGTTTATGGATATTAACTAAATAAAAGAATTCAGATATTTATATTAATTGTATGGTCTAGTAGGTGCATGGTTGATAAGGGTTTCTACTTCTTTGTATTGTGTTTATAACCCTGCCATAAACTTATATATATTATTTGGATAGCACTACTAAGATTTTCATAAATATACTGACATCCCCTATCAGGGGACGTGTATATGGCATTGATTTTAGGAACCGGGAGATGGAAAAAGATGCTTGGTCGGTCCTCCTACTTCAAATTTGGGGCACTGCGCGTGCAATCTAATGTGCCACCAGATAGGAGTGGTGTGTTAAGTAGTACTATTCTTATCAGTTTAATCCCTGTTACGTCCATGTGTGTAATGCTGCCTGACTGAGACATATCCCTGTTATCTACATCCTCTGGCAATAATGGTTGTGCATCACTATCACTCATTTCTTCCAACTGATGTGTAAATAACTCCTCTGACAGATCAAGTGAAGCGGCTGTGGTGCTAGTGTTGGTGGTGGCGGCATGCGGGCGAGTGGTAACTTGAGAGGTACCCGAAGCTAAGCTGGAGGAAGATGGTGCGTCAAGGTTCCGAGCGGAAGCTGTAGAAGATTGGGTGTCCTGTGTTAGCCAGTCAACTATGTCCTCAGAACTGTTCGAGTTCAGGGTACGTGGCCTCTGAACACTGGGCATTATTCTAGGGCCAAAGGGAATCACAGCACCACGAACACGATGGCCCCTGCGGGGTGGCCTGCCTCTGCCTGTCATTTTGCCTCTGCCTGTCATTTGCCTGTCAAATCTACACTACTGTAACACCAGATATGAGTTGCACTGGGGTGACACTGTGCCCTGGCAGGCACTGAAACGCACACGTGTGAAGGAAACTGACTGCTATTATTTAACACAGTCAAAAAAAGTGTTGTTTTTTTTAAATCTACACTACTGTTACACCAGATATGAGTTGCACTGGGGTGACACTGTGCCCTGGCAGGCACTGAAACGCACACGTGTGAAGAAAACTCACTGCTATTATTTAACACAGTCAAAAAAGTGTTGTTTTTTTTTAAATGTACACTACTGTTACACCAGATATGAGTTGCACTGGGGTGACACTGTGCCCTGGCAGGCAGGCACTGAGAACCGCACAACGTGTGAAGGAAACTGACTGCTATTATTTAACACAGTCAAAAAAGTGTTGTTTTTTTAAAATGTACACTACTGTTACCCCCAAATATGAGTTGCACTGGGGTGACACTGTGCCCTGGCAGGCACTGAAACGCACACGTGTGAAGGAAACTGACTGCTATTATTTAACACAGTCAAAAAAAGTGTTGTTTTTTTTAAATGTACACTACTGTTACACCAGATATAAGTGGTGGCACTGGGCAAGTGGGCACAGTATACGCTGTGAGCCTGACACACACGCTGGCAGGCAGGCAACTGCAATTAGATTACACAGGAAAAAAAAAAAAGCAGACTGATGTTCTAGCCCTAAAAAGGGCTTTTTGGGTGCTGTCCTTACAGCAGAGATCAGATGAGTCCTTCAGGACTGTAGTGGACACTGAATACACTAGCCTAGCTATCGATTTCCCTATTAAATCAGCAGCAGCTACACTGTCCCTCCTCTCACTAAGAATGCAGCTTCCAAATGAATCTAAAATGGATGCTGTCCAGGAGGTAGGAGGGTCTGGGAGGGAGGGTCTGCTGCTGATTGGCTGGAATGTGCCTGCTGACTGTGAGGTACAGGGTCAAAGTTTTACTCAATGATGATGAATAGAGGGCGGATCGAACATCGCATATGTTCGCCCCGCCGCGGCGAACATGCTATATTTGCCGGGAACTATTCGCCGCGGCGAACAATTCGCGACATCACTATTTGTTAATTCTTTGTTTTTTTCATATTTGTTTAACATTAAACTGTTTGGATAAGACAGTTCGTATCTGAAACCTAACCTATTTGAAATAAAGTATTTATTAAATCACATATATTACTGTATTCTAATTGTAATGTATAATGAGATATTTCTTTTACATAAATAGGCCTTGTCCCTTGTGGAACTGCCCCGGGTTGGTAACTCTCCCTACTATCCCTCCCAGAGCTTTCCCTTAACAAGAACACTTCCCCAACTCCGCTCAAAGGCTGCCCTGATTCTGCTCCTTGTCTGTCTATCTCTGCCTATGCTCTGCTCACTAAACAACTTTGACCCCACCCCAGCCATCATGATTTACCTACAAATCACCCACAATGCTAACTTCAACTCAACTTACATTGTCTAGGTCTCCCAGTCCTGGAAGGCATTGGGCGAATGTTTTGCAGAATGATAGTATGATACAGAATATTACAACTGAATATGGCCTTTTATAACTTTCCAGTAGGCCTTGAAGTGACCATTGTCTATCAGCCTTTAGGTTTTCCTATAAGAATAAGCCTACATCATGCTAACAGCTGGAAGTCTTTTGACTTATATTCATCTATTTTTTATATTGGGGACAAGTTCTTGTCCTCTAGCAACTTTGGAAAGACTATCTCGCCTTGGAAATTGTACAAAAGCATTTGGGGTGTTATGGACTTTTATTGATAGATATCCCTTTAATTAGATTAAATTGTTATTGGTAAATTTGTTTTATTTATGGTTCTTGTAAATTTGTTTTATAGCTGGATAACAGTATCAGTAATTTTAATATAATAAAATATATTTTCTGCTACTAATATTCAGTTCCGTCAGATACTACGTAGATTAAACTAATGGTGGAAGTGCTACTGCTTGAAATTGCTTACAAGAATTGTATTTGGAAGTTATTGTCTAATAGAAGTAAAATTCAAAGTTGTTTAAAATTGCATGCTCCGTCTGAATATTAAAAGTTACATTTTTACATAAATGTTTACATTTCCATAATTTTCCATTAAAGGGACAGTCTACTCCAGAATTTATTACCCTTTCCCCAGTTTTGCATAACTAACACTATTATATTAATATACTTTTAATCTCTGTGATTACCTTGTATGTAAGCCCCTTTATCTAAGTTCTTTTGACTGACATGAATTTTAGCTAATCAGTGCTGACTTTTAAATAACTCCACGGTAGTAATAAAAGTTACATTTTTACATAAATGTTTACATTTCCATAATTTCCATTAAAGGGACAGTCTACTCCAGAATTTATTACCCTTTCCCCAGTTTTGCATAACTAACACTATTATATTAATATACTTTTAATCTCTGTGATTACCTTGTATGTAAGCCCCCTTTATCTAAGTTCTTTTGACTGACATGAATTTTAGCTAATCAGTGCTGACTTTTAAATAACTCCACGGTAGTGAGCACAATGGTATCTATAAGACACACATGAATTAAGCGTCTAACTGTGAAAAACTATCGAAATACACTGCGATAAGATGCAGTTCAGCGGCTTACAAAGTAGCATATGAGCCTACCTAGGTTTAGTTTTCCACAAAGAATACCAAGAGCACAAAGAAAATTTGATGATAAAAGAAAATTGGAAAGTTGCTTAAAGTGAAGGTCAATTTTCATCAATGAGTGCCCGGTTTTTAAAAATACTTTTAAAATCAGGGGCACTTTCATTGATGAAAATTAACATTGCACTGGATTTTAAGAAATACTTACCTTTTACTTCTGCAAAGCCGGATCGACGATCTCCCTCCTTCTTCTTCCTGCTGTAGACAACAGCAATGACGAAACTGGCTTCCTCCAATCACAGCCAGGCATCACGAGCTGGACGCTCTGGGGTGCAAGCCATGATTGGAGGAAGCCGGTTTTTGTCATTTCTGACGTCACTACAGAGGAACTGAGGCTGAGATCGGCGATCCGGTTTTGCAGGAGAAAAAGGTAAGTATTTCTTAAAATCCAGTGCAATGTTAATTTTCATCAATGAAAGTGCCCCTGTTTTAAAAAGTATTTTTAAAAACCGGGCACTCATTGATGAAAATTGACCTTCACTTTAAATTGAATCCCCTATCTGAACCGATGAACGTTTAAGTTGGACTGTCCCTTGTAAAAAGTTGAACTAATAATTCCAATCAAGGAACAGTTTCAATAATTTATTGTCTTCCGTCATTTTGTTTTGCAATCATAAGCAACTCAGTAATACAATTGAAGCCAGTGAATTATCAAATGACACTGTAATGGTAAATCAAATGGTTTGCTCCATTGATTTCAGGTAATGTTAAAGCTAACATTGGGGTTGATTCCAATATTTGTAATCATGTTATCATCTGGTTTATGAATCCTGACACATCTTTTTGGACATTGGAGCAATCACAATCTAAATGATAACACCATTAACTGATTTTTAAAAGAGTGTATCGGATCTGAACGGATTTCAGAAATTTCACCCACATCATGAAAAGGGCAACATCAACATCAGTGGTCATAATCCAACTGACCACAAGTTGTTGACTAAATACGGACCCACAAAATGGAGTTCACTTCAACAGCCAAAGGCACCTGATAAATGTTCAAAACTTACAGATCAACAAACCAATGTGGCACATCTCATGCCAACAACTGCTGTGGCCCTTTTTGATGATAATAGATTTGCACCAAATAATAAATTATTCTTAATTTGTTGTCATTATCAATCACTTCGGTCATATTTTCATTTTTTCTGATTGACAGTGGAGGTAATAGGGATGTGATGTAACCCTTTAACAACCTGGGGCCTCTCCTCTGCCGTGATCTCACTAAAAATAGCAAGAAGGCGCTATTTCTGCATGCCCCCACGAGTGACTAAACGGGCAGAGGTACTGAGAGTGGCCCTCTCTGCATCGGGCAGCGGTGGTGCCGATCGTTGGTGGTGTGGAAGGGTTAGGAGGGAAGCTGGTGGGCGGCCCATCACTGGAGGGGGGTGGGGGGAGGGAGCGGGTGGGGACAGCTACACTGCAGAAAAAAATGTTTAGAGCGACAGTAAGTGGGAAGGAGGGAGGGAGGATGGAGGGGGAAGGAGGGAGAGGGGGGTTCTTAAAGTGAGGGGGGATTAGAATGTGGGAAATCAATCTGGGAGGAGAAGGGGGAGGGTAAAGAGGGGGGCAGCTAAACTACAGAAAAAAAAAGTTTATTATTATTATTATTATTACTAAATTTAAAAAAAATTGTAGATAGCTGGGTACTGGCAGACAGCAGCTAGTACCTAAGATGGCGGTAATTAGGTAGAAGGGGAGGGCTAGAGAGGTTTTTTTTGGGGGAGGGATCAGGGTGGTGGGAAGGTAAGGGGGTAATCCTACACTAAGGAAAATAATAATAATTAAAAAAAAAGAAAAAAAAAAGTGTAAAACTGCATACTGTCTGCCAATACTTAAGATGGGGTGGACGCAGTGGTGGGGGTTAAAGCTAAAAGTAACCTTACAAGCTACCTTATTAACCCCTTCACCTACTGTGAATAATAAAAGTGTGGTGCACAGCTGCAATTGCGGCCTTCTCATTACCAAAAAGCAATGGAAAAGCCATATATGTCTTCTATTTCTGAACAAAGGGGATCCCAAAAAAGCATGATTACAAACCAGTTGTGCTAGGATTGCACAAGCAGAATGTAAATCATTTCAGGGAGAAACCCAAAGTTTTCGACACAGCGTTTTTTTTATTACATTTTGGGCGGGGGAAATGGTGCATGAAAATATACCAAAATGGGCCTAGATCAATACTTTGGGTTGTCTACTAAAAAAGAATATATAGTTTTGATAGGTAAATAAAAAAAAACAAGGCTCTATTTCTGTTTAAATGTAGTGATAAGCAAAAATGCTAAAAAACATCTGTCTTTTGGGGAAGTCTTAGGGCCGATTCATCAAGCTCTGTATCATTTTTGCAGGGGTGCACACAGAAGAACAATTTTATTGCCCTTATATAAATCCTAAATTCACCCCCCCCCCCCAAAGAAATCCATGGTGATGCTAGATATACTAGATAAGAGGGAAGAGTTAAACTCAAGTTAAAAGTAATTAAAAAAACAAACAAAAGGATATTCCTGCATGCACATTGCCAGCTCAGTATTTTGGAAGAAATGTGGCTTTCATTTATTACATAATTTTTTTGGAACGAGCTGAAAGTCTCCTTGTGAAACAGGATTACCTGTTCCTCAGGTTCCAGAGCAAACAAGAGTTGTATTTCAGATTCAGAGTTTTGCTGTGTGTAGAATTATTGAAGTTACTTTAGGTTTTGGGTATTTATCTATCTATCTATCTATCTATCTGTATCTACAGTATATATCTATCTATCTATCTATCTATCTATATATCTGTATTTATATATCTATTTGTATATATCTATTTACAGTATCTATCTATCTATCTATCTATCTATCTATCTATCTGTATCTACAGTATCTATCTATCTATCTATCTATCTATCTATCAATCAATCAATCAATCAATCTAGTCTATCTATCTATCTATCTATCTATCTACCGTAGTCATCTATCTATCTATCTATCTATCTATTATCTATCTATCTATCTAACTATCTATCTATCTACATCTATTTATCTATCTAACTATATCTATCATCTCTATCTATCTATCTATCTATCTATCTCTATCTATCTATCTGACAATTATGAAGAATAAAATTTACTATTTAAATTATTTGAAACTGTGATATGTTTTGCTTTAAAAAGGGATAGTCTAGTCAAAAATAAACTTTCATGATTCAGACAGGCATTCAAGTTTTAAACAACATTACCTTTATAATCAATTTTGCTTTGTTCTGTTGGTATTCTTAGTTGAAAGCTAAACCTTGTAGATCTTATGCTAATTTCTTAGGCCTTGAAGGCCGCCTCTCATCTGAATGCATTTGACAGTTTTTGCACAACTAGAGGGCGTTAGTTCATGTGTGTCATATAGATTACATTGTGCTCACACACAGGGATTTACCTAAGAGTCAGCTCTGATTGGCTAAAATGAATGTCTGTCAAAAGAACTAAAATAGGAAGCAGTCTACAGAGGCTTAGATACAAGATAATCACAGAGGTAAAAAGTATATTAATATAACTGTGTTGGTTATGCAAAACTGGAGAATGGGTAAATAAAGGGATTATCTATCTTTTTAAACACTAAAAATTCTGGTGTTGACGTTTTAATATATACAGTACAGCTATATTTGTTTAAACAGAGCATGAGTAATCCTAATGATAGTGTTTAACCATTTGGATGAAATATAGGGGTTGTAAAAGCAATACTGGCAGATTAAGGATGATAACAGTTTTTTTTTTAAAACCTAAAGAAACATAAATTACAACACACATTACTTTATGGAGATTATAACATTAAACTTACTGATATCATTTTAAAACATATCTACATATTATTCAAAGGTTAATCGTTGCTTTGAATACATCATTATAGTGTTGCCTTACTCCTGAGAACTGGCCTTTTACTAATTTCACACAGATTTCGTAATCCAGGAATGACTTTACATATCTACATGTAATTATATGTAAAATATATAGACACATTGATATTTATATAGTGGCAGATGTTCTACTGTGGTGCTGGGTGTCAGGCTGGCAATAGTCAGTGCCCTCTCCTGGGTATCAACTGCCTGCACAACAGCTCTTGGCTGTTTTAACTGCAAAGGTTCCAAAGAGACTGTCGTCCAATAAGTTGATTTCAGCTGACGAGGGTTTGGATGGTACTCTGAGGTAGTTTGTTTCTTGTGTCACACCAGCAGCGGGCATGGGAAATCTCTAGAGTCTAATGGGTTAGCAGAGAACAAGAGAAGATAGAAAAGAGAGATACAAAATGGAACAATGAGGGTGCGGAGAGTCAAATAAAGAGAAGGGGGTATGAGAAAGAGAAAAATGACATCAGATGTAGAGAATGAATTGGCAAAAGGGCACGAAGAAAGAGAGAATAATGACAAACTGCAGCAATTATTGTGCCACCTGTATGGAGGCGAGAGAATCTATAGGGATTATAAACTCATTTCTAAGTGTAATAATACAATATTTTTTTTCAATAGAATTATAAAATACAAAGACTTAGATTCTGCTAAATAAGCAGTTGATACATTTTATTCATAATTGTTATAGCTGTAAGTTTGTATTAAGTTGAGAAATTATTATATACTTTACAATATATTATTTATCACTTGTCCGATGCTCAGTTCATATATTTAGTTATTAGAATTTCTCTTCAAATAAGATCAGAACTTCAGTACATTAAAGAAACGCAAAACCCAAATGTAGCCACCCATTAGCAAGCACTAATTGAGGTGCTGAACCAAAAATAGGGCCGGCTCCTATACTTACATCCTGCTTTTTCAAATAAAGATAGCAGAGGAACAAAGAAAAAATTATAATAGGAAGTAAAGAAGAAAGTTTCTTAAAAATTACATGCTCTATCAGAATCATGATAGGGATGTGTGTCCCTTTAAAGTGAAAGTAAATCTAAACGTTTTAGTACAAACCCTAGGATTGACTTTTGAAACAAATAAAGGGGTTTTCATTCATGAAGTATAAGATAACTAATCGCTGTTGTTAGCTGCTACAGCACCCACTGCTAAAAAAAATTTTGCTAAGAGGTGACTTTTTTCACCTCTTAGCCAATAGCCGTTGCGGTAAATCCTGCTCCCATGGGCGCCAAGCCGGATTTACCGCACGGCTATTGGCTAAGAGGTGAAAACGTCACCTCTTAGCAAATCCCCTATATTTGTTTCAAAAGTCAATCCTAGCGTGGTAGGATTACTTTCATCTTTAAAGAATATACATTTGGTTAGTTCAGAGATTTAATACTGAAAATACTGAAATGTTAGTACATATTATAAGATAACATTTTGTCCGAATGTTTTTTTTTGTAGCACTAGAACCTGAATTGTTAATGTGTTGGGGACTGTTAAAATACATTTTTTAGAATCATTGGATGGTTGTAAGTTTTGTAACAATTATGGGCTAGATCACAAGTGGGAGCGCTTTTTACTGCTAACACTCGCACGTTTTGCACTGTGAACTGGAAGAAAAGAGATTATCTTCCCTTCTTTCCCTAGTTTCTTGTTTCTGTATATGTCTAGTTTTTATTTATTTTTACTTCTTACAAATATCCCACAGTATACTCAAGTGTATGATGATAATGTCCTTGAACCTTGTATTTGAATATTCTCTGGTTAATTTTTATTCCAATGAGGATTAGCATGTTTTGTTTGTAATGTTTGTGAGCCAATAGATTTAGTTATGGGTGCTGTTTCCATGTATTTCCTTTCATACCACTAACTTCCTGGTTCTATTTATTATTAAAACATGTTTCCTTAATATATATGACCCTAGTTTAACATTACAGTTAAAGTATATTGGAATGACTGTTTGTAGTAAGTAGAATTATTGTTTTTGTTTTAAACTTCAATAAAGGTGGGGGTTTTTTTTCGTGGGTTATTTTTAAATTTAAATTACTTTTCATTGAGACAGAGAGCATTCATTAAAAAACCAAAACAAACAAAAAAAAACAAAAAGACAAAAACAAATTAGATTACATTTTAAAATACCAACTTTTCGTAAATTTTTTTAAAAATTCCTATCTTCCCTAGAGAGACCGAAAGCAAATTTTGTAGAGCTATTTTTTTTCTCAATGCTGCAAAACCAGCAATACTTTGGCAGCATTTTAAGAAAACCGAGGTTACATAATTTGCTTGTTGGCCCTGGTACAATTTTAGCACATAACAATCAGATTTTTATTACAAGACCAGAGACTCCTATTTTTATGCATTACTCTTCTTTACTACTCAATGCAGCCTTTTAAAGAACAAACATATATAAGATAAATAACATACACATAATAAGAAGATAACATAAGCTTAATTATAGTGAGAAAAAACAGCCAATCAGCACAGAGGAATAGCCTATAAACAGAGCACCCAATTAACATTCTTCCTCTTTCTTTTTGCTGCTCACTCAGATTAGTAGTGGCAGTCTAAAAAATAAAAAACTTTTATTATTATTGTATTTATATATATTATATTTTTATCTAGACTTTAGCCTTGTTTCTGTTACCTATATAATTTCTTAGTTGCTATATCAACCGTTTGTTTCTAATTTCCCGGTGTTTCCTATTTTCCCGTTTTTCCACTAACGTTTCCAACTTTTTCTCTACCTAATACTTATATATTATTACCATCCTGCCACTTGTTATCCTTTTTTATATCATTCCGTTTCTCTGTTTTTTCCTTCTGTTACAAATTTCCCCCTCCTTCTTGGTTTGCTCTCCTGCAGTGCGTCCGCCATTTTGTGGGGCCGTCCCCTTCCCGCCCCATTACCGCTGACAAACGCGTTAGCTCTTCCCTCAGTCAGCTGTACCTCACTTGCTAACCGAGTGGGTAACTTTGTCTCTGTTTCACTCGGTCTTGGTATTTTTATTACATAGTGTTTCAGCCAATGTTGCCATCTTCTGGAATAATCGTATTTACACACTACATATTTGCCTTCAAATCCTGTTAGCAAAACTTTAGGTTTAGGTTATTAAGTCAAAAAAATTTACCTCAATTATATATATATTTTTTCAATAGACTGTTTAGACAAACTCCTTTAAAATAATATATATTAAGTAAGTTTATTAGCTTTCCTTAAGGGAGATTTTATTGGAAACAATTAATATTAATTTTTTCCTCACATTGTTTTTGTTAAAAACATTATAAGCAATGTCTGAAACTCAGTCTAAATCACCTCCCTTGACTTTACATACTGTACAATCTATGATAGATTTCCTCTATGGATAATTTATTTAAACAAAATAACCTCTTGATGGGAGAGAAACAAAGAAAAATATCTTTAAAAAGAAAAAACCCCATCTATTGCCTATAAAGCAAGGCAGAAAAACTTATTGAAAAGTCTCGGCCAACTTTTAGCGAGCCCTAATATTTCCTCACAGCAAAGGGAAGGAAAAACCGCTGTCAGTAGAACCCTGCACCCTGAGGGGTAACCAAAACAGGGGATACTCAATTATGCAAAGAAATTAAAATTAAGTCAAGAAAATATTACTGAGAACCCATCTTCAGAATCTGAAGATTCAGATGGTGACGAATACACCTGATATTAACTCAGACAATTTTCAATGAATCGGATAATTCCGATGGCTCCCCGGGCCGCCAAAAAAAACAAAAAAGAAAACCAAAAAATCTTATGAATACAGCGAGGACGAAGAGGACTTTTTAGATTGTTTGGGTAACCCTAGGTTTAAACCAGATGACTTACACCATCCCCCGGTCCGCCGAGTGGTGTCCCCCCCTTGATTTTAGCTAAATTCATTGACCATCAATTACGTAAACCCCTAAAAAAGCAAAGCGCCGTAACAAAATGAAGGCTGAATGTCCTCGTCCCCTGTTACCAAAGAATGCTTCCATCACACCTGAAGTTGACCCCAAAATTTTAAAATTTATTGGTTCCCCAGGCTATAAATTGAAAAAAAGGAATAGATAGATCCTGGAAAATTTGCCAAGACAAACTTTAGATTCGGGCTTGGTCCCCTCACTAAATTATTCGAATTATCTGAACAAGGCGTAGCCGAAGAATTGCCCTTTGGACCCCTATGTGGTCAGGGAATGGTACAAAGACTTCTTTGTTTTATTGGAATACAAATTGTGCAATTATGGAGAAAGAAGACGCAACATCTTGAGGAAAATAGGATCCAAAAATTTCCGATTTTTCCTCATGCAATATCGCTTCAGATAACAAGGGTCTTTTGTTAGGAGACCTCTTACTTAAAAGACCTAAGCCAATACGTCAATACTTTCTCTAGATTTAAACAGAAGGTAAAACATCCGTAAAGAAAATCTCTAACCCTAACCAGGGTTTTTCTGACAGGGCCGGGAGAGGCAGAGGCCGCTTCCCGGCCGCCAATTCTTTCCTATCCATGTCTCAATACTACCCCCAACAATCACAATTCCAACATCAGTTTCAAACACAATTCCAAAGAGGTTTGCTGAACCATCTACTTCCTCCTTTTTCCCGACAAGAGGTCGCCCCTGGATTCAGGAGAGGTTTTAGAGGACCAGAGCCAGAGCTAGACAAGCTCCAGGGTAAGTTCTTTATTTCCTCCCCTTGTCCTTTCTTTCCCAGTAAAAAATTGGAGGCAGACTTGCCCTGTTTACTCAAAAATTGGGCCTCAATTACTTCAGATCCTTGGGTCTTACAAGCTTGTCAGGTATTCTCATAGAATTCATATCCCCCAATTCAAATCTGTCTTCCCCATCCCATTCAGTTCTCTCAAGAAGACTCCTTTTGGTCAGAAGAGAAATTTCTTCTCTCTTTTCCAAAAAAGCAATTCTTCCAGTTTCTCAACCACAAGATTTTTACCTAAGCAATCTGTTTTTGGTAGAAAAGAAAAACAATCAATACAGGACGAGTCATAAACCTAAAAACGTTAAATACCTTTGTGGTATATCATCATTTCAAAATGGAGGGAATTCATTTATTAAGAGATGTTTAAGAGGAAACGATTGGTTGGTTCGATTGGATCTCACATGACGCCTATCTAAACCTTCCAATCGCCAAGAACATTGGAAATTCTTGACATTCCGTTGGGAAGACCAGTTTTGGAATTTCACTGTTCTTCCCTTTGGCCTGTCCTCTGCTCCTTGGATTTTCACCAAGTTACTGAAACCAGTAGTGGGCCTGGTTGAGACTCCGAGGAATTTGTCTGATAATTTATTTAGACAATATTTTGATTTATGGACCAATATTTTTTATTCCCTTCAGAACCATCTATCTACCACAATTTCCTTACTAGAACCTTAGGTTTATTGTGAACAAACAGAAATCAGTTCTTTTCCCTACAAAGTCTTTGATTTTC
This sequence comes from Bombina bombina, assembly GCF_027579735.1. Classification (NCBI taxonomy): domain Eukaryota; kingdom Metazoa; phylum Chordata; class Amphibia; order Anura; family Bombinatoridae; genus Bombina; species Bombina bombina. The sequence continues at coordinate 709,535,032 of NC_069504.1, forward strand.
TAGGTTTTCAAAATCAACTCGATACTCTCTACTCTAGAGTCTTCCTTCAGACAAAGTAAGAATTATCAAGAAAGAAATTACCAAAACTTTATCCAAAGATTTAGTCCCTATCAGAACTATAGCCAGAATAGGTAGGGTTACTATCATCCTCTATTCAGGCTATTTTTCCCTGCCCCTTTACATTACCGAGAACTTCAGAGATTAAAGATTCTTCATTTGAGAAAGGTTTTTCCTATTCTCATTTGATTCCTTTGTCTCTAGAAGCCAAAGAAGAACTATCTTGGTGGCTTTCTCATCTAGAAAGCCTGGAATGGGGAGAGCCATCTTTGGCAGAACTCCAGATTTCGTTATAGAATCAGACGCCAGTCCCTTTCAGGCTGGGGTGCACGCTGCGGTCCTTCCATCACTGGTGGCAAATGGACATTGGAGGAGAAACGCTTCCATATCAATTGTTTGGAAGATATTGGCTGGCTCGTTTGCAGTCAAAAGTTTTGCCAAATTTTTCTTCTCCATTTCTATTCACCTTCGCATGGACAATATTTCAGCAGTACGATATCTCAATCGTTGTGGGAGGCACCAAATCAAGAATTTTGTCCAACATAACCTAGGAATTTATTCACCTTTGTTTAGACAGAATATTTCTATCAAAGCGGAATATATTCCAGGACAATCAAACGCAGCTGCAGATTGGGTGATCTCGTCATCTGACAGATTCAAGCGATTGGAGATTAGGACAGGAAAATGTTTTTTTGTTCCTTCAATCACTCAGAGGTCCCTTTTGTTTGGACCTTTTGCGTCCAGTACCAATTTTCAAATTTACCCATACTTCAGCTGGCGTCCAGACCCGGAAGCTGCGGCCATAGATGCCTTTCTCCAACCATGGGCCTTCCAAGAAAGCTTATGCTTTCCCTCCATTCTCAATGATCCCGAGGACAATTTCAACAGTCCGCAGGGATCTCCTTTGCCTAACCATAGTGACTCCCCTTTGGGCCAACCCAATCTTGTGTACCTCCCTCCCTCCTGGAGATGTCCATCAATCTTCCAATTCTTTTTCCTCCGCTTCCTCACCTATTAGTCAATCCGGAGGGCGAATTCACAGTCTAATTCTCCAAGGCTCTCTTCTTCTGATAGCCTGGACAATATCAGGGGACCCTGGTCTCTCCGAGGCCTTTTCGGAGGGAGCTAGATCCCTCATTCAAGACTCTTGGGGCTCCAGGCACCCGCAGATTTATTTTGCCGCATGGTCAAAATGTCTAGCTGGTGCTTGCGAAGGGATTGAATCCCGTTTCTTTGATTTAGACCCGAAATCATTAATTATCTGTCTCACCTTTTTGACTCAGGTCTAGCATACAGAACAATTAATGTCCATAGATCTGCTATTTCCAGCCAGACATAATTTAATCAATAATTCGCCTGTAGGTAAACATCCTTTAGTCTGTAGAGTTCTTAAAGCCATTAGATTAAAGCGCCCTCCTGTTCCCAAACATGAAATTTTTCTGGGATGTAGACCTAATTTTCTCTCTTTTCATAATCCTGGGCCAGATAATTAACTTGCTGTCTCTAAAACAACTTTCCCGCTAAAACTCGCTACCCTTCTATGCCTTATTTCTTCAGAAGAGTATCTGATGTAAAAGCCTTGGATTGGAACTCTAAACCGCTTTCTCCCCCTGAAGGAGTCACCTTTTTTCTTGCTCGCCAGAACAAAAACTTTATCTACTTCCATCTTCTACCCTTACCTTCCTTCCAACCTTCTTTGTGTGTAGTTAATGCTTAAAGTCATATGAATCTAGAACCTTGAATTTAGGAAAGATTAACCATAATCAACTGCTTATTTCTTTTGTCCCTCCCCATGCTCCTATTACGTCTACCTCTATCGCTAGGTGGGTTAAATGGGTCATGAAAGGAGGCTGGTATCAACATTTCTTTCACAGCTCATTCTGTCAGAGGTTCTGCTGCTTCAAAAGCCTTTTTTTTAAAGCGGCTCCTCTCCAACAGATTTTTAAATGCTGCAGATTGGTCTTCTGATTCCATTTTTAAACAATTTTATTTCAGGACCCATTCAACATGCCCTCGCTTAATTATTCTCCTAATTACTTTAAACTTGCATAAAAATAGGAGTCTCTGGTCTTGTAATAAAATTCAGATTATCCTAGTATTTGGAAGGTATAATCTAGATTTTATTAAAGTACACAGAGACGAGTATTTTCCCTCCTCACATAGATAATGGTGTTTCTCCCACCCTGATAGCTATCATTATGTGTTACTAACTTTTTGTTTTTTAACAGTATCCATGTGATTCCAATCCTTTCTCATCTTCCTGATTCTTTCCTTCGATTCAGAAGTCTCAGCTTTCATTATCCACTGAAGCCCTGGACACCTACGTTGCTTCTACAAATTCAACATTCCATGGATTTCCTTACCATCAGTTCTACAAGAAGTTGCGTTTATCACCCTTTGTTGTTTCGGGCACTTTTTGGTCTTCTCATGATGTTTAATATTTTATTCCTTTTGAGCATCAACTAGAAAGAGGAAGAATGTTAATTGGGGTTCTCTGTTTATAGGCTATTCTCTGTGCTGATTGGCTGTTTTTCTCACTATAATAAGGCTTATGTTATCTTCTTATTATGTGTATGTTATTATCTTATATATTGTTTGTTCTTTAAAAGGCTGCATTGAGTAGTAGAAGAAAGAGTAATGCATAAAAATACTTGTCTCTGTGTCTTTAATAAAATCTAGATTATACCTTCAAATACTAGGATAATCAGAATTTTATATCCCTTTAAGTATTACATTATTACAGGATAACACAGTCCTGGCCAAAAGTTTTGAGAATGAAACAAACATTAATTTTCACAAAGTCTGCTGCTTCAGTGTTTTTAGATCTTTTTGTCAGATTTTACTGTGGTATACTGAAGTAAAATCACAAGCATTCCATAAGTGCCAAAGGCTTTTATTGACAATCACATTAAGTTTATGCAAAGAGTCAATATTTGCATCTGCAATTCACCCTGGCATGCTGTCAATCAACCTCTGGGCCACATCCTGACTGATGGCAGCCATTCTTCATAATCAATGCTTGAAATTTGTCAGAATTTGCGGGGTCACCTGCCTCTTGAGGATTGACCACAAGTTTCTCAATGGGATTAAGGTCTGGGGAGTTTCCTGGCCATGACCCAAAATTTTGATATTTTGTTCCCCAAGCCACTTAGTTATCACTTTTGCTTATGGCAAGGTGCTCCATCATGCTGAAAAGCCATTGTTCATCACCAAACTGTTCTTGATGGTTGGGGAGAAGTTGCTCTTGGGAGGATGTTTTTGTACATTCTTTATTCACGGCTTGTTGTCATAGGCAAAATTGGAGTGAGCCCACTCCCTTGGCTGAGAAGCAACCAACAGACATGAATGGTCTCAGGGGAAGAGTTACTGTTGGGCATGACACAGGACTGATTGACAGCGCTCACCTTTCTTCTCCGGACAAAGGTTTTTTCTAGTGGCCCCAAACAATCTGAAAGGGGATTCCTCAGAGAAAGAATGACTTTTACCCCGGTCCTCAGTAGTCCAATCCCTGTACCTTTTTGCAGAATATCAGTCTGTCCCTGATGTTTTTTCCTAGAGAGAAGTTGTTTCTTTGCTGTCCTTCTTGACACCATCCATCCTCCAAAAGACTTCGCCTCACTGTGCATAGCAGATGCACTCACACCTGCCTACTGCCATTCCTGAGCAAGCTCTGCACTGGTGGTGCCCCGATCCCGCCAGCTGAATCAACTTTTTAGGAGATGGGTCCTGGTGCTTGCTGGACTTTCTTGGGCACCCTGAAGCCTTCTTCTCACAACAATTGAACCTCTGTTACGTCATTTTCATAGCAAAGAGGGGATTGCAATTAATTGCAATTAATTCTGATCACTCTTCATAACATTCAGGAGTATATGCAAATTGTCATCATAAAAACTGAGGCAGCAGACTTTGTGAAAATTAATATTGTGTCATTCTCAAAACTTTTGGCCAAGACTGTATAGTCTGGATTTCTGTATGTGCCCTCTGGCATAGACATTCCATCTTAAAGGAAACCCAAATTTCCTTTCATGATTCAGACAGATCATGTTATTTTAAACAACTTTCCAATTAACTTTTAGTTAACTAATTGGCTTCATTGTCTTGGGTATCCTTAGTTGAAAAGCATACCAAGGGTAGCTCAGGAACAGCAATGCATTACTAGGAGCTAGCTTTTGATTGGTGGCTGCACACAAATTACTCTTTTTCATTGGTTTAAGAAGATGTGTTCAGCAGCTCCCAGAAGTCCATTGCTGCTTCAGCAAAGGATTACAAGAGAATGAAGCAATTTTGATCATTGAAGTAAATTGGAAATATGTTTACAATTTTATGCTCTGGCTGAATTATGAAAAAAAACTAAATTTATGCTTACCTGATAAATTGATTTCTTCTATGGGTAGAGACGAGTCCAACGAATTCATTCTTTACTTTGGGATATTATCCTTCCCTACAGGAAGTGGCAAAGAGCACCACAGCAGAGCTGTCTATATAGCTCCTCCCTTAGCTCCAGCCCCCAGTCAGTTCCGACCGAGCAGGTACAGGAAGAAAAAGGAGAAGCTACAAGGTGCAGAGGTGACTGAGTTTAGAATAAAAAAAATATAATCTGTCTTAAAATGAGAGGGCGGGGCCATGGACTAGTCTTACCATAGAAGAAATCAATTTATCAGGGTAAGCATAAATTTACTTTTCTTCTATAAAGGTAAGACGAGTCCACGGATTCATATCCTTACTTTGTGGGATACAATACCAAAGTCTACAGGACACGGATGAAGCGTGAGGGAACAAGACAGATGGTTAAACAGAAGGCACCACTAGCTTGAAGAACTTTTCTCCCAAAAATAGCCTCCGAAAGAAGCAAAGGTAATCAAATTTGTAAAATTTGTAAAAGGTATGAAGCAAGACCAAGTCGCAGCCTTACAAATCTGTTCAACAGTAGCATCATTTTCAAAAGCCCATGTGGAAGCCACCGCTCTAGTAGAGTGAGCTGTAATTCATTCAGGAGGCTGCTGTCCAGCAGTCTCGTATGCCAAACGGATGATGCTTTTCAGCCAAAAGGCAAGAGAGGTAGCCGTCGCTTTTTGACCTCTACGTTTTCCAGAATAGACAACAAACAAAGAAGATGTTTGACGAAAATCTTTGGTCGCTTGCAAGTAAAACTTTAAAGCACAAACCACGTCCAAGTTGTGCAATAGACGCTCCTTCTTAGAGGAAGGATTAGGACACAGAGAAGGAACAACAATTTCCTGATTAATATTCTTATTAGTAACAACCTTAGGAAGGAATCCAGGTTTGGTACGCAAAACCACCTTATCAGCATAGAAAACAAGATAAAGCGAATCGCATTGCAATGCAGATAGTTCAGAAACTCTTCGAGCCGAAGAGATAGCAACTAAAAACAGAACTTTCCAAGATAGAAGCTTAATATGTATGGAATGCATAGGTTCGAACAGAACCCCTTGAAGAACCTTAAGAACTAAATTCAAACTCCATGGCGAGCAACAGGTTTAAACACATGCTTGACAGAACGACTGAATGTCTGGAACATCTGCCAGACGTTTGTGCAGTAGAATTGATAAAGCAGATATCTGTCCCTTTAAGGAACTAGCTGATAGCCCCTTCTCCAATCCTTCTTGGAGAAAGGACAAAATCCTAGGAATCCCGATCTTACTCCATGAGTAGCCTTTGGATTCGCACCAATAAAGATATTTACGCCATATCTTATGATAAATTTTCCAGGTGACAGGCTTTCGAGCCTGAATCAAGGTATCTATGACCAACTCCGAGAAACCCCGCTTGGATAAGATCAAGCATTCAATCTCCAAGCAGTCAGCAGCAGAGAAACTAGATTTGGATGCTGGAACGGACCTTGAATCAGAAGGTCCTGTCTTAGTGGCAGAGTCCATGGTGGAAGAGATGACATGTCCACCAGGTCTGCATACCAAGTCCTGCGTGGCCACGCAGGTGCTATCAAAATCACCGAAGCTCTCTCCTGTTTGATTCTGGCAATCAAATGAGGAAGGAGAGTAAATGGTGGAAACACATAAGCCAGGTTGAACGACCAGGGTACTGCTAGAGCATCTATCAGTACTGCCTGAGGATCTCTTGACCTGGACCCGTAACGAGGAAGTTTGGCGTTCTGACGAGATGCCATCAGATCCAATTCTGGTGTGCCCCATTGCCAAATCAATTGTGCAAACACCTCCAGATGGAGTTCCTACTCCCCCGGATGAAAAGTCTGGCGACTTAGAAAATCCGCTTCCCAGTTCTCCACTCCTGGGATATAGATTGCTGATAGATGGCAAGAGTGAGTCTCTGCCCATCGGATTATTTTGGTAACCTCTATCATCGCTAGAGAACTCTTTGTTCCCCCCTGATGATTGATATATGCTACAGTTGTGATATTGTCCGACTGAAATCTTATGAATCTGGCCAGCGCCAGCTGAGGCCACGCCTAAAGTGCGTTGAATATCGCTCTCAGTTCTAGAATATTGATTGGGAGGAGAGTCTCCTCCTGAGTCCACGAACCCTGTGCTTTCAGGGAATTCCAGACTGCACCCCAGCCCAATAGGCTGGCGTCCGTCGTCACTATGACCCACGCTGGCCTGTGGAAACACATTCCCTTGGGCAGATGATCCTGTGACAACCACCAAAAAAGAGAGTTTCTGGTCTCTTGGTCCAGATTTATCTGAGGAGATAAATCTGCATAATCACCATTCCACTGTTTGAGCATGCAAAGTTGCAGTGGTCTGAGATGCAAGCGAGCCAACGGAACTATGTCCATTGCCTCTACCATTAAACCGATTACCTCCATACACTGAGCCACTGATGGCTGAGGAATGGAATGAAGAGCTCGGCAGATGGATAAAATCTTTGATTTCCTGACCTCCGTCAGAAAAATTTTCATGTCCACCGAATCTATCAGAGTTCCCAGGAATGGAACTCTTGTGAGAGGGATAAGTGAATTCTTTTTTACGTTTACCTTCCACCAGTGAGATCTTAGAAAAGCCAACACGATGTCCGTGTGAGACTTGGCTAGTTGGTAAGTTGATGCCTGGATTAAGATATCGTCCAGATAAGGCGCCACAGCTATGCCCGCGGCCTTAGAACCGCCAGAAGGGACCCTAGCACCTTTGTGAAAATTCTGGGAGCCGTGGCCAACCCGAAGGGAAGAGCCACAAACTGGTAATGCTTGTCCAGAAGGCGAACCTGAGGAACTGGTGATGATCTTTGGGGATAGGAATGTGTAGATACGCATCCTTTTAAGTCCACGGTGGTCATATATTGAACCTCCTGGATCATTGGCAAAATAGTCCGAATGGTCTCCATCTTGAAGGATGGGACTCTGAGGAACTTGTTTAGGATCTTGAGAAAATTGGTCTGAAAGCTCCCTCTTTTTTGGGAACCACAAACAGATTTGAGTAGAACCCTTGCCCCTATTCTGTTTCTGGAACTGAGCAGATCCCTCCCATGGAATATAGGTCTTCTACACAGCGTAAGAATGCCTCTCTTTTTGTCTGGTTTACAGACAATTGAGAAATATGGAATCTCCCCCTTGGGGGAGAATCTTTGAAATCTAGAAGATACCCCTGGGTTACTATTTCTAAATCTCAGGAATCCTGAACATCTCTTGCCCAAGCCTGAGCGAAGAGAGAAAGTCTGCCCCCTACTAGATCCAGTCCCGGATTGGGGGCTACCCCTTCATGCTGTCTTGGAGGCAGCAGCGGGCTTCTTGGCCTGCTTACCCTTGTTCCAAGTCTGGTTAGGTCTCCAGACTGACTTGGATTGACCCAGATTCCCCTCTTGCTTTGCGGCAGGGGAAGAGGAAGAGGGACCACCTTTGAAGTTTCGAAAGGAACGAAAATTATTTTGTTTGGTCCTCATCTTATTCGTCTTATCTTGAGGAAGGGCATGGCCTTTCCCTCCAGTGATGTCTGAAATGATCTCTTTCAGTTCAGGCCTGAATAGGGTCTTACCCTTGAAAGGGATGGCTAAAAGCTTAGCTTTTGATGACACATCAGCAGACCAGTATTTAAGCCATAACGCTCTATGCACTACAATGGCAAAAACTGAATTCTTTGCCGCTAATTTAGCCAATTGAAAAACAGCATCTGTAATGAAAGAATTAACTAGCTTGAGAGCCCTAATTCTATCCAGAATATCCTCTAATGGAGTCTTAACCTGAAGAGCCTCTTCCAGAGCCTCGAACCAAAAGGAGGCTGCAGTAGTTACAGGAACAATGCACGCTATAGGTTGGAGAAGAAAACCTTGATGAACAAATATTTTCTTCAGGAGACCCTCTAATTTTTTATCCATAGGATCTTTGAAAGCACAACTGTCCTCAATAGGTATAGTTGTACGCTTAGCTAGGGTAGAAATAGCTCCCTCCACCTTAGGGACCGTCTGCCATGAGTCCCGCACGGCGTCTTATGTGGGAAACATTTTCTTAAAAGTAGGAGGGGGAGCGAACTGAATACCTGGTCTATCCCACTCCTTAGTAACAATTTCCGAAATCTTCTTAGGGACCAGAAAAACATCAGTGTAGGCAGGAACCTCTAGGAATCTGTCCATTTTACACAATTTCTCTGGGACTACAATAGGGTCACAATCATCCAGAGTCCCTAAAACCTCATTGAGCAATAAGAGGAGATGTTCTAGTTTAAATTTAAAAGCCGTCATATCAGAATCTGTCTGAGGGAACATATTTCCTAAGTCAGAAATCTCTCCCTCAGCCAGCAAATCCCTCACTTCAGAACATTGTGAGGGTACATTGGATATGGCTAATAAAGCCTCAGAGGGCTCAGCGTTTCTTCTAACACCAGACCTGATGCGCTTCCCCTGCAACCCAGGCAGCTTAGATAAAACCTCTGTGAGGGTAGTATTCATAACTGCGGCCATATCTTGCAGGTTGAAAGAACTAGACGCATTAGAAGTACTTGGCGTCGCTTGTGCGGGCATTAACGGTTGTGACACTTGGGGAAAATTAGATGGCATAACCTGATTCTCTTCTGACTGAGAATCATCCTGTGACATACTTTTAGTAGCTAAAATATGTTCTTTTCAATTTATTGACCTTTCAGTGCATGAGGGACACATTCTAAGTGGAGGTTCCACAATGGCTTCTAAACATATTGAACATTGACTTTCCTCAATGTCATACATGTTGAACAGGCTAGTAATGACTACAAACAAGCATGAAAACACTTTATTTAATGAAAAAAATAACAATCTTAAAAAACGGTACTGTGTCTTTAAGAGAAAAAAGCATACACGTTCTGCAAAACAGCCTAAACATGCACCAATTTATTCAAAATTTTTGTATGTAGACACACTATAGGTAGTTAAGATTGCACCACAAATTTTTTTAACAATTAACCCCTTTATTTCTAAACTGGATCGAAAATAGGCCCAGATCCGGAAAAAAAACACTCTCAGCACCTTGCCACAGTCCTGCTGTGGCCCTACCTGCCCTCAAGGATCGAAAGTGTGGGGTAAAAGCTTCAATTTGGTCCAAAACATACACCAGGGCACTCAGGAGTTAGAGCTTGCTGCTTACTGACAAAACTAACTGCGCATCTGAGGCGTGAAAATAAGAACCGCACCAGAGCGGTTATAACTAGCCATGTGGGTTCTAAGACCCGAAAATTAAGCCATGTGTGTCCTAATAAAATTGCCCAAAAACGTTTATTGCCCACAAAAAGTTAAAGCACTCCCAAATCAACAAAAAAAACGTTTGCTCACAAACATTTGTCATTCAGTGTCAACCATATTAGTAATTGGTCCCATATGCAAGCTAAGTAATGCCCTTCTTTTAGCTCTAGGATTACTGCTTACCCTTACCCTCCTGGGTATAATGTCAGCCTTTCTGAAATACACAGTCTCTCCAGAAAAATATGACTGAACATACCTCATTGCTGCATAGCATGAAACCGTTCCTCACACTGAAGTTTCCTGTACTCCTCAGCCTCTGTGGGAACAGCAATGGACCTTAGTTACAAATGCTAAGATCATCATCCTCCAGGCAGCAGTCTTCATCCATCTGCTGCCTGAGAGTAAATAGTACACACCGGTACCATTTAAAATAACAAACTCTTGCTTGAAGAAATTAAAAACTAATATTTTATCACCTCTTTCACTTTACCCTTCCTAGTACTTAGAGTAGGCAAAGAGAATGACTGGGGGTGGATTTAAGGGAGGAGCTATATAGACAGCTCTGCTGTGGTGCTCTTTGCCACTTCCTGTATGGAAGGATAATATCCCACAAGTAAAGGATGAATCCATGGACTCATCTTACTTTATAGTTTGCACTGAATATATTATGCTTAGCATGTAAATACACTCATAAACATAATGTAAGATAACTCTCAAAATCTCTTTAAACTGAATCTAAAATGTATTCTGACCAGCAAAATATTAGGTAACATCATAAATGTACCCTGAAATACCAATGTTAAAAATACAGGGAAAACTCACCTCTTTTAACGTCCGGTGAAATTATTTCTCCAACCTGTTTAGTTTCACAACCCTTTGGGGCAGTATTCTTGGAGGGGGGGTTAGATCATTTTGTAGTTGTGCCCTTGCAGAAAAGTACATTATTAGATATATTCCTCAACCATTGAACCTCAGTCTTCAAATTTCTCATCTCATCGAACTCTCTAATTGGTTCAGACTTTATAATTTCAAATGACAATGAACTTCTCTTTGAACTTCCCTTTGTAATTTTCTTATAAAAAGGGGATCAGTATGCCCATATTTGTTCATTTGTATATGATCAGGGTGACCAAATTGCCGCTTTAAAAAGGGACACATATGAAAAATACATGTCAGAGCTGTTTAAAGAAATGTTTTGTATAAGAACCCTGACATATGTATTTTTCCTGTGTCCCTTTTTAAAGCGGCAATATGGTCAGCCTATATATGATCTGATACTCATACTCATTCATTTGTCTTGTAGCATATTTTCAATTTGATCAACAAGATGCAACAATTGATTGAAAAGGTAATTTGGGACATCACAGGTGATACAATGTCATGTGATTAGTGATACCAATGATATATATTTTTATGCTATATGCAATGTGATCAGTCATGCCATCCATGAATACAAATCATTAACACCTAGATTTAGAGTTTTGCGGCCAAAGGGGTGCGTTAGCTACTCATGTTTTTTTCCCCCGCACCTTTTAAATAACGCTGGTATTTAGAGTTCTCTGAAGGGCTGTGTTAGGCTCCAAAAAGGGAGCATAGAGCATAATTTACCGTCACTTCAACTCTCAATACCAGCGTTGCTTACGGTAGCGGCCAGCTTGAAAAACGTGCTCATGCACGATTCCCCCATAGGAAACAATGGGGCAGTTTGAGCTGAAAAAAAACCCTAACACCTGCAAAAAAGCAGCGTTCAGCTCCTAAAGCAGCCCCATTGTTTCCTATGGGGAAACAGTTTCTAAGTCTGCACCTAACACCCTAACATGTACCCCGAGTCTAAGCACCCCTAACCTTACACTTATTAACCCCTAATCTGCCGCCCCCGCTATCGCTGACCCCTGCATTTTATTATTAACCCCTAATCTGCCGCTCCGTACACCGCCGTAACCTACATTATCCCTATGAACCCCTAATCTGCTGCCCCCAACGTCGCCGGCACCTACATTATATTTATTAACCCCTAATCTGCCCCCCCAACGTCGCTGCTACATTACCTACACTTATTAACCTCTATTCTGCCGACCGGACCTCGCCGCTACTCTAATAAATGTATTAACCCCTAAACCGCCTCACTCCCGCCTCGCAAACCCTATAATAAATTTTATTAACCCCTAATCTGCCCTCACTAACATCGCCGACACCTAACTTCAAGTATTAACCCCTAATCTGTCGACCGGACCTCAACGCTACTATAATAAATGTATTAACCCCTAAAGCTAAGTCTAACCCTAAACCTAACACCCCCTAAGTTAAATATAATTTAAATCTAACTAAATAAATTATTTCTTATTAAATAAATTAATCCTATTTAAAGCTAAATACTTACCTGTAAAATAAACCCTAATATAGCTACAATATAATGAATAATTATATTGTAGCTATTTTAGGATTTATATTTATTTTACAGGAAACTTTGTATTTATTTTAACTAGGTACAATAGCTATTAAATAGTTATTTAATTACAAAATTACCTGTAAAATAAATCCTAACCTAAGTTACAATTAAACCTAACACTACACTATCAATAAATTAATTAAATAAACTACCTACAATTACCTACAATTAAATCAACTAAACTACAAAAACAAACACTAAATTACAAAAAAAAACCAAAACACTAAATTACAAAAAATAAAAAAGATTACAAGAATTTTAAACTAATTACACCTACTCTAAGCCCCCTAAAAAAATAACAAAGCCCCCAAAATAAAAAAATGCCCTACCCTAATCTAAAATAAAAAGTTAACAGCTCTATTACCTTACCAGCCCTTAAAAGGGCCTTTTGCGGGGCATGCCCCAAAGAAATCAGCTCTTTTGCCTGAAAAAAACCCATACAATACCCCCCCAACATTACAACCCACCACCCACATACCCCTAATCTAACCCACCCAAACCCCCCTTAAAAAACCTAACACTAAGCCCCTGAAGATCTCACTACCTTGTATTCACCCAGCCGGGTATCACCGATCCGTCCAGAAGAGGGTCCGAAGTCTTCATCCAATCCGGCAAGAAGAGGTCCTCCAGAGGGTCCGAAGTCTTCATCCTATCCGGCAAGAAGAGGTCCTCCAGAGGGTCCAAAGTCTCCATCCAGGCGGCATCTTCTATCTTCTTCCATCCGGAGCGGAGCGGGTCCATCTTGAAGCAGCCGACGCGGAGCCATCCTTCCTCACCGACGGACTAACGATGAATGAAGGTTCCTTTAAATGACGTCATCCAAGATGGCGTCCCTCGAATTCCGATTGGCTGATAGGATTCTATCAGCCAATCGGAATTAAGGTAGGAAAAATCTGATTGGCTGATTGAATCAGCCAATCAGATTCAAGTTCAATCCGATTGGCTGATTGGATCAGCCAATCAGATTGAGCTTGCATTCTATTGGCTGATCGGAACAGCCAATAGAATGCAAGCTCAATCTGATTGGCTGATTGGATCAGCCAATCTGATTGAACTTGAATCTGATTGGCTGATTCAATCAGCCAATCAGATTTTTCCTACCTTAATTCCGATTGGCTGATAGAATCCTATCAGCCAATCGGAATTCGAGGGACGCCATCTTGGATGACGTCATTTAAAGGAACCTTCATTCGTCGTTAGTCCGTCGGTGAGGAAGGATGGCTCTGCGTCGGCTGCTTCAAGATGGACCCACTCCGGATGGAAGAAGATAGAAGATGCCGCCTGGATGAAGACTTTGGACCCTCTGGAGGACCTCTTCTTGCCGGATAGGATGAAGACTTCGGACCCTCTGGAGGACCTCTTCTTGCCGGATTGGATGAAGACTTCGAACCCTCTTCTGGACGGATCGGTTATACCCAGCTGGGTGAATACAAGGTAGGGAGATCTTCAGGGGCTTAGTGTTAGGTTTTTTAAGGGGGGTTTGGGTGGGTTAGATTAGGGGTATGTGGGTGGTGGGTTGTAATGTTGGGGGGGTATTGTATGGTTTTTTTTCAGGCAAAAGAGCTGATTTCTTTGGGGCATGCCCCGCAAAAGGCCCTTTTAAGGGCTGGTAAGGTAATAGAGCTGTTAACTTTATATTTTAGAATAGGGTAGGGCATTTTTTTATTTTGGGGGGCTTTGTTATTTTTTAGGGGGCTTAGAGTAGGTGTAATTGGTTTAAAATTCTTGTAATCTTTTTTTATTTTTTGTAATTTAGTGGGTTTTTTTTTGTAATTTAGTGTTTGTTTGTTTTTGTAATATAGTTTAGTTGATTTAATTGTAGGTAATTCTAGGTAGTTTATTTAATTAATTTATTGATAGTGTAGTGTTAGGTTTAATTGTAACTTAGGTAAGGATTTATTTTACAGGTAATTTTGAAATTATTTTAAATTGGTAGCTATTAAATAGTTGTTTTTTTTTAAATATTTATTTTTCACATTTTCGTTCAATATATACAGAAAAGAAGATAAATAGCAAAATAGACATAAATTGTGGAGACGCAGCTCCCATTTGTTCTATCCTTATCTTGGAGACACAGCTCCAAATTTGAAAAGTAAACAATTTCTGAGCATAGTTTAATCAGTATAATATCTTGTTCTAAATTATACATGTAATTTAGTGTTTGTTTTTTTTTGTAATTTAGTTTAGTTGATTTAATTGTAGGTAATTGTAGGTAGTTTATTTAATTAATTTATTGATAGTGTAGTGTTAGGTTTAATTGTAACTTAGGTTAGGATTTATTTTACAGGTAATTTTGAAATTATTTTAAATTGGTAGCTATTAAATAGTTCATAACTATTTAATAGCTATTGTACCTAGTTAAAATAAATACAAAATAAATATAAATCCTAAAATAGTTACAATATAATTATTCGTTATATTGTAGCTATACAGGGAGTGCAGAATTATTAGGCAAGTTGTATTTTTGAGGATTAATTTTATTATTGAACAACAACCATGTTCTCAATGAACCCAAAAAACTCATTAATATCAAAGCTGAATAGTTTTGGAAGTAGTTTTTAGTTTGCTTTTAGTTATAGCTATTTTAGGGGGATATCTGTGTGTGCAGGTGACTATTACTGTGCATAATTATTAGGCAACTTAACAAAAAACAAATATATACCCATTTCAATTATTTATTTTTACCAGTGAAACCAATATAACATCTCAACATTCACAAATATACATTTCTGACATTCAAAAACAAAACAAAAACAAATCAGTGACCAATATAGCCACATTTCTTTGCAAGGACACTCAAAAGCCTGCCATCCATGGATTCTGTCAGTGTTTTGATCTGTTCACCATCAACATTGCGTGCAGCAGCAACCACAGCCTCCCAGACACTGTTCAGAGAGGTGTACTGTTTTCCCTCCTTGTAAATCTCACATTTGATGATGGACCACAGGTTCTCAATGGGGTTCAGATCAGGTGAACAAGGAGGCCATATCATTAGATTTTCTTCTTTTATACCCTTTCTTGCCAGCCATGCTGTGGAGTACTTGGACGCGTGTGATGGAGCATTGTCCTGCATGAAAATCATGTTTTTCTTGAAGGATGCAGACTTCTTCCTGTACCACTGCTTGAAGAAGGTGTCTTCCAGAAACTGGCAGTAGGACTGGGAGTTGAGCTTGACTCCATCCTCAACCCGAAAAGGCCCCACAAACTCATCTTTGATGATACCAGTCCAAACCAGTACTCCACCTCCACCTTGCTGGCGTCTGAGTCGGACTGCCCTTTACCAATCCAGCCACGGGCCCATCCATCTGGCCCATCAAGACTCACTCTCATTTCATCAGTCCATAAAACCTTAGAAAAATCAGTCTTGAGATATTTCTTGGCCCAGTCTTGACGTTTCAGCTTGTGTGTCTTGTTCAGTAGTGGTCGTCTTTCAGCCTTTCTTACCTTGGCCATGTCTCTGAGTATTGCACACCTTGTGCTTTTGGGCACTCAAGTGATGTTGCAGCTCTGAAATATGGCCAAACTGGTTGCAAGTGGCATCTTGGCAGCTGCACGCTTGACTTTTCTCAGTTCATGGGCAGTTGTTTTGCGCCTTGGTTTTTCCACACGCTTCTTGCGACCCTGTTGACTATTTTGAATGAAACGCTTGATTGTTCGATGATCACGCTTCAGAAGCTTTGCAATTTTAAGAGTGCTGCATCCCTCTGCAAGATATCTCACTATTTTTGACTTTTCTGAGCCTGTCAAGTCCTTCTTTTGACCCATTTTGCCAAAGGAAAGGAAGTTGCCTAATAATTATGCACACCTGATATAGGGTGTTGATGTCATTAGACCACACCCCTTCTCATTAAAGAGATGCACATCACCTAATATGCTTAATTGGTAGTAGGCTTTCAAGCCTATACAGCTTGGAGTAAGACAACATGCATAAAGAGGATGATGTGGTCAAAATACTCATTTGCCTAATAATTCTGCACTCCCTGTACTTTGGCAGCATTTTGAAGAAAACCGAGGTTACATAATTTGCTTGTTGGCCTGGTACAATTTTTACACATAAGCAATCAGATTTTATGTCCCTTTAAGTATTACATGATTACAGGAAACACAGTCCTGGCCAAAAGTTTTGAGAATGACACAAACATTAATTTTCACAAAGTCTGCTGCTTCTGTGTTTTTAGATCTTTTTGTCAGATGTTACTGTGATATACTGAAGTAAAATCACAAGCATTCCATAAGTGCCAAAGGCTTTTATTGACAATCACATTAAGTTTATGCAAAGAGTCAATATTTGCATCTGCAATTCACCCTGGCATGCTGTCAATCCACCTCTGGGCCACATCCTGACTGATGGCAGCCCATTCTTGCATAATCAATGCTTGAAATTTGTCAGAATTTGTGGGGTCACCCGCCTCTTGTGGATTGACCACAAGTTCTCAATGGGATTAAGGTCTGGGGAGTTTCCTGGCCATGGACCCAAAATGTTGATATTTTGTTCCCCAAGCCACTTAGTTATCACTTTTGCCTTATGGCAAGGTGCTCCATCATGCTGGAAAAGCCATTGTTCATCACCAAACTGTTCTTGGATGGTTGGGAGAAGTTGCTCTTGGAGGATGTTTTTGTACCATTCTTTATTCACGGCTGTGTTCATAGGCAAAATTGTGAGTGAGCCCACTCCCTTGGCTGAGAAGCAACCACACACATGAATGGTCTCAGGATGCTTTACTGTTGGCATGACACAGGACTGATGACAGCGCTCACCTTTTCTTCTCCGGACAAGGTTTTTCCCTAGTGCCACAAGCAATCGGAAAGGGGATTCATCAGAGAAAACATAATTTATGCTTACCTGATAAATTCCTTTCTCCTGTAGTGTGGTCAGTCCACGGGTCATCATTACTTCTGGGATATTAACTCCTCCCCAACAGGAAGTGCAAGAGGATCACCCAAGCAGAGCTGCTATATAGCTCCTCCCCTCTACGTCACACCCAGTCATTCGACCAAGAACCAAACGAGAAAGGAGAAACTATAGGGTGCAGTGGTGACTGGAGTATAATTTAAAAATTTAGACCTGCCATAAAAACAGGGCGGGCCGTGGGCTGAACACACTACAGGAGAAAGGAATTTATCAGGTAAGCATAAATTATGTTTTCTCCTGTTAAGTGTGGTCAGTCCACGGGTCATCATTACTTCTGGGATACCAATACCAAAGCTAAAGTACACGGATGACGGGAGGGACAGGCAGGATCTTTATACGGAAGGAACCACTGCCTGAAGAACCTTTCTCCCAAAAACAGCCTCCGAAGAAGCAAAAGTGTCAAATTTGTAAAATTTGGAAAAAGTATGAAGAGAAGACCAAGTTGCAGCCTTGCAAATCTGTTCAACAGAGGCTTCATTCTTAAAGGCCCAAGTGGAAGCCACAGCTCTAGTGGAATGAGCTGTAATTCTTTCAGGAGGCTGCTGTCCAGCAGTCTCATAGGCTAAACGTATTATGCTAGAAAGCCAAAAAGAGAGAGAGGTAGCAGAAGCTTTTTGACCTCTCCTCTGTCCAGAATAAACGACAAACAGGGAAGAAGTTTGGCGAAAATCTTTAGTTGCCTGTAAATAAAATTTCAGGGCACGGACTACATCTAGATTGTGCAGAAGTCGTTCCTTCTTTGAAGAAGGATTCGGACACAATGATGGCACAACAATCTCTTGATTGATATTCCTATTAGTGACAACCTTAGGTAAGAACCCAGGTTTAGTACGCAGAACTACCTTATCTGAATGAAAAATCAGATACGGAGAATCACAATGTAAGGCTGATAACTCAGAGACTCTACGAGCCGAGGAAATAGCCATTAAAAACAGAACTTTCCAAGATAACAGCTTGATATCAATGGAATGAAGGAGTTCAAACGGAACACCCTGTAAAACGTTAAGAACTAAATTTAAGCTCCATGGTGGAGCAACAGCTTTAAACACAGGCTTAATCCTGGCCAAAGCCTGGCAAAAGGCCTGAACGTCTGGAACTTCTGACAGACGCTTGTGTAAAAGAATGGACAGAGCTGAGATCTGTCCCTTTAAGGAACTAGCAGATAAACCCTTTTCTAAACCTTCTTGTAGAAAGGACAATATCCTAGGAATCCTAACTTTACTCCATGAGTAACTCTTGGATTCGCACCAATGTAAGTATTTACGCCATATTTTATGGTAAATCTTTCTGGTAACAGGCTTCCTAGCCTGTATTAAGGTATCAATAATTGACTCCGAAAAGCCACGCTTTGATAAAATCAAGCGTTCAATTTCCAAGCAGTCAGCTTCAGAGAAATTAGATTTTGATGTTTGAAAGGACCCTGAATTAGAAGGTCCTGTCTCAGAGGCAGAGACCAAGGTGGACAGGATGACATGTCCACTAGATCTGCATACCAGGTCCTGCGTGGCCACGCAGGCGCTATCAGAATCACCGATGCTCTCTCCTGTTTGATCCTGGCAATCAATCGAGAAAGCATCGGGAAGGGTGGAAACACATAGGCCATCCCGAAGGTCCAAGGTGCTGTCAAAGCATCTACCAGGACTGCTCCCGGGTCCCTGGACCTGGACCCGTAACAAGGAAGCTTGGCGTTCTGGCGAGACGCCATGAGATCTATCTCCGGTTTGCCCCAAAGTCGAAGTATTTGGGCAAAGATCTCCGGATGAAGTTCCCACTCCCCCGGATGAAAAGTCTGACGACTTAGGAAATCTGCCTCCCAGTTTTCCACTCCAGGAATGTGGATCGCTGACAGGTGGCAAGAGTGAGACTCTGCCCAGCGAATTATCTTTGATACTTCCATCATCGCTAGGGAGCTTCTTGTCCCTCCTTGATGGTTGATGTAAGCTACAGTCGTGATGTTGTCCGACTGAAACCTGATGAACCCCCGAGTTGTTAACTGAGGCCAAGCCAGAAGGGCATTGAGAACTGCTCTCAATTCCAGAATGTTTATTGGAAGGAGACTTTCCTCCTGATTCCATGATCCCTGAGCCTTCAGGGAATTCCAGACAGCGCCCCAACCTAGTAGGCTGGCGTCTGTTGTTACAATTGTCCAATCTGGTCTGCTGAATGGCATCCCCCTGGACAGATGTGGCCGAGAAAGCCACCATAGAAGAGAATTTCTGGTCTCTTGATCCAGATTCAGAGTAGGGGACAAATCTGAGTAATCCCCATTCCACTGACTTAGCATGCACAATTGCAGCGGTCTGAGATGTAGGCGTGCAAAGGGTACTATGTCCATTGCCGCTACCATTAAGCCGATTACCTCCATGCATTGAGCCACTGACGGGTGTTGAATGGAATGAAGGACACGGCAAGCATTTTGAAGCTTTGTTAACCTGTCTTCTGTCAGGTAAATCTTCATTTCTACAGAGTCTATAAGAGTCCCCAAGAAGGGATCCCTTGTGAGTGGTAAAGAGAGAACTCTTCTCTACGTTCACCTTCCACCCATGCGACCTTAGAAATGCCAGTACTAACTCTGTATGAGACTTGGCAGTTTGAAAGCTTGACGCTTGTATCAGAATGTCGTCTAGGTACGGAGCCACCGAAATTCCTCGCGGCCTTAGCACCGCCAGAAGAGAGCCCAGAACCTTTGTGAAGATTCTTGGAGCCGTAGCCAACCCGAATGGAAGAGCTACAAACTGGTAATGCCTGTCTAGGAAGGCAAACCTTAGATACCGGTAATGATCTTTGTGAATCGGTATATGAAGGTAGGCATCCTTTAAATCCACTGTGGTCATGTACTGACCCTTTTGGATCATGGGTAAGATTGTCCGAATAGTTTCCATTTTGAACGATGGAACTCTTAGGAATTTGTTTAGGATCTTTAAATCCAAGATTGGTCTGAAGGTTCCTTCTTTCTTGGGAACCACAAACAGATTTGAGTAAAAACCTTGTCCGTGTTCCGACCGCGGAACCGGATGGATCACTCCCATTAGTAAAAGATCTTGTACACAGCGTAGAAACGCCTCTTTCTTTATCTGGTTTGTTGACAACCTTGAAAGATGAAATCTCCCTTTTGGGAGAGAGGCTTTGAAGTCCAGAAGATATCCCTGAGATATGATCTCTAACGCCCAGGGATCCTGGACATCTCTTGCCCAAGCCTGGGCGAAGAGAGAGAGTCTGCCCCCCACTAGATCCATTCCCGGATCGGGGGCCCTCACTTCATGCTGTCTTAGGGGCAGCAGCAGGCTTTCTGGCCTGTTTGCCCTTGTTCCAGGACTGGCTAGGTTTCCAGCCTTGTCTGTATCGAGCAACAGCTCCTTCCTGTTTTGGTGCAGAGGAAGTTGATGCTGCTCCTGCCTTGAAGTTACGAAAGGCACGAAAATTAGACTGTCTAGCCCTAGGTTTGGCTCTGTCTTGAGGCAGGGCATGGCCCTTTACCTCCTGTAATGTCAGCGATAATTTCCTTCAAACCGGGCCCCGAATAAGGTCTGCCCTTTGAAAGGTATGTTAAGTAGTTTAGATTTAGAAGTAACATCAGCTGACCAGGATTTTAGCCACAGCGCTCTGCATGCCTGAATGGCGAATCCGGAATTCTTAGCCGTAAGTTTAGTTAAGTGTACTACGGTATCAGAAATAAATGAATTAGCTAGCTTAAGGGTCTTAAGCTTGTGTGTAATCTCATCTAATGGAGCTGATTCAAGGGTCTCTTCCAGAGACTCAAACCAAAATGCTGCTGCAGCCGTGACAGGCACAATGCATGCAAGGGGTTGCAATATAAAACCTTGTTGAACAAACATTTTCTTAAGGTAACCCTCTAATTTTTTATCCATTGGATCTGAAAAGGCGCAGCTATCCTCCACCGGGATAGTGGTACGCTTAGCTAAAGTAGAAACTGCTCCATCCACCTTAGGGACCGTTTGCCATAAGTCCCGTATGGTGGCGTCTATTGGAAACATCTTTCTGAATATAGGAGGGGTGAGAAAGGCACACCGGGTCTGTCCCACTCCTTAGTAACAATTTCAGTAAGTCTCTTAGGTATTGGAAAAAACGTCAGTACTCGACGGTACCGCAAAATATTTATCCAACCTACACATTTTCTCTGGTATTGCAACTGTGTTACAATCATTCAGAGCCGCTAAGACCTCCCCTAGTAATACACGGAGGTTTTCCAGCTTAAACTTAAAATTTGAAATGTCTGAATCCAGTTTATTTGGATCAGATCCGTCACCCGCAGAATGAAGCTCTCCGTCCTCATGTTCTGCAAATTGTGACCTGTAGTGTGATTTGTAATGGCCGCCCTGAAGTACTCGGCGTTACAATATCACGCACCTCCCGGGCGGGAGATGCAGGTACTGACACGTGAGGCAAGTTAATCGGCATAACTTCCCCCTCGTTGTTTGGTGAATGATGTTCAATTTATACAGATTGCAGACTGTCTCAATGATTACTTCTGTTCTGTTTTCACTAAAGATTGTGAAGATACAATGTCTACATTAAGGGATGCAACGCAAAATAGAAACAAGCTTAACAGTAATCTTTTTACAGAGGATGAGGTTTTGTTAGCATTATCAAAAATAAATGTTACAAAGGCAGTGGGTCCTGATAATATTCATCCAAGGGTTTTAAAAGAACTTCGATCAGTGCTAACTGTCCCATTAACTGATCTGTTTAATCAGTCACTATTAACAGGAGCTGTCCCAGATGATTGGAGAATAGCAAATGTAATACCCCTTCATAAAAAGGGCAGTAGAGAAGAATCTGGCAACTACAGGCCAGTTAGTTTAACTTCAGTAGTAGGGAAATTAATGGAAAGCCTCTTAAAAGAAAGAATTATGACTTACATAAAGACAAACAATTTAGAGGACCAAAATCAGCATGGTTTTACTTCAGGGAGATCATGTCAGACTAATCTAATTGACTTCTTTGATTATGTAACAAAAGTATTAGACAAGGGAGGAGCAGTTGATGTAGCATATCTAGATTTCAGCAAAGCATTTGACACCGTCCCACACAATAAACTTATTCACAAACTATATCTCCTTGGTCTAGATTCAAAAATTGTGAACTGGGTGGAATGCTGGCTTAAGGACAGAAAACAAAGTGTCTTAGTAAATGGAGTTCATTCAGCAGAGGGGGCTGTTACTAGTGGTGTTCCTCAGGGGTCAGTTCTGGGGCCTGTTTTGCTTAACATATTTATCTGCGATATCAGCAAAGGGCTACAGGGGAAAGTATGTCTCTTTGCAGATGATACAAAAATTTGCAACAGAGTGGATGTTCCAGGGGGGGTAGACAAAATGAGAAGTGATATACAACAATTGGAGGATTGGACAAATGACTGGGGTCTAAAGTTTAACACAGCAAAGTGTAAAATAATGCATTTAGGGAAGAAAAATCCAAATGTTAATTACAGACTCAATGACACTTTACTGACTGTTACAGACGAGGAACAGGACTTGGGAATTATTATTTCAGATGATTTAAAACTTAGTAAACAATGTAGTAATGCAGCGAGTAAGGCTAGCAGAATGCTTGGATGTATTGGTAGAGGTATTTGCAGCAGAAATAGTAAGGTTCTTATGCCACTTTATAGATCATTAGTTAGGCCTCATCTTGAGTATTGTGTGCAGTTCTGGAGACCATATATTCAGAAGGATATTAACAAACTTGAATCTGTGCAAAGGAGGGCTACCAAAATGGTACATGGTCTAAAAAATAAAACTTACCAGGATAGGCTCAATGACCTAAATATGTATAGCTTAGAGGAGAGAAGGGAAAGAGGTGATATGATAGCAACTTTCAAGTACATTAAAGGGTTTAGTAAAACTGAGGCTGTGGGTATTTTACATAAAATGGAAAATTCAAGAACAAGGGGTCATGAGCTCAAGCTAAAGGGTAGTAGATTCAGAAGTAATTTGAGGAAGCACTTCTTTACAGAAAGAGTGATTGATTTATGGAATAAACTTCCTCAAGAGGTAGTAGCAACAAACACTGTGGGGGACTTTAAAAATGCATGGGACAAGCATAGGGCTATCCTACGAACTAGATAAGTTTATACTGTTAGGTAAGGTCGGGCAGACTTGCTGGGCCTATGGCTCTTATCTGCCGTCAATATCTATGTTTCTATGTTTCTATTCAAAGTAGCATCAATGCAATTAGTACATAAATTTCTATTGGGCTCCACCTTGGCTTTTGCACATATAGCACAGAGATATTCCTCTGAGTCAGACATGTTTAACAAACTAGCAATTAAACTAGCAAGCTTGGAAATACTTTTCACTCAAATTACAAGTAATGTGAAAAACGCACTGTGCCTTTAAGAAGCACAGAAAAAATTATGACAGTTAAATAATAAGGAACTGGAAAAATTATAACAATCAGATTTTTCCCAGTAAAGGCATAAATTTAGCAAAGGATTGCCCCCATTAGCAATGGATAACTAACCCTTAATGGCAGAAAAAAAATGTACAAAATATAAACGTTTTTTTATCACAGTCAAAGTACAATCTCACAGGTCTGCTGTGAGTGATTACCTCCCTCAAAGTAATTTTTGAAGACCCTTGAGCTCTGTAGAGACGATCCGGATCATGCAGGAAGAGAAACAGACTTTTGACTGAATTTTTGATGCGTAGCAAAAGCGCCAAAATAGGCCCCTCCCCCTCACTCACAGCAGTGAGGGAAGTTCAGTAAACTGTCTCAGATTAAAATAAACGATAGCCAAGTGGAAAAACAGTGCCCAAAAAACAATTTTTCACCCAGTACCTCAGATATTTAAACAATTTAGCATGCCAGCAAAAAACGTTTAAAATCAAATATCATGAATGCCATTAAACAGCCTGTTGCTAGACGTTCCCACTGCAAGTAAGGCTAAAAATTATATGCATATAGTATTACCCAGAGAAGTGCCATTCCCCAGAATACAGAAGTGTACACATATATACATAAACAGCCTGATACCAGTTGCTACTACTGCATTTAAGGCTGAACTTACATTATATTGGTATTGGCAGTATTTTCTCAGTCAATTCCATTCCTCAGAAAATAATATAATGCAACATACCTCTTTGCAGGTGAACCTGCCCGCTGTCCCCTGATCTGAAGTTTACCTCACTCCTCAGAATGGCCGAGAACAGCAAAATGAATTTTAGCTACGCCGGCTAAAATCATCCAAAAACTCAGGTAGATTCTTCTTCAAATTCTACCTGAGAAGGAACAACACACTCCGGTGCTGTTTTAAAATAACAAGCTTTTGATTGAAGATATAAAAACTAAGTATAATCACCACAGTCCTCTCACACATCCTATCTATTAGTTGGGTGCAAGAGAATGACTGGGTGTGACGTAGAGGGGAGGAGCTATATAGCAGCTCTGCTTGGGTGATCCTCTTGCACTTCCTGTTGGGGAGGAGTTAATATCCCAGAAGTAATGATGACCCGTGGACTGACCACACTTAACAGGAGAAAATGACTTTACCCCAGTCCTCAGCAGTCTAATCTCTGTACCTTTTGCAGAATATCAGTTTGTCCCTGATGTTTTTCCTACAGAGAAGTGGCTTCTTTGCTGCCCTTCTTGACACCAGTCCATCCTCCAAAAGTCTTCGCCTCACTGTGCATGCAGATGCACTCACACCTGCCTGCTGCCATTCCTGAGCAAGCTCTGCACTGCTGGTGCTCTGATCACGCAGCTGAATCAACTTTTTAGGAGATGGTCCTGGCGCTTGCTGGACTTTCTTGGGCACCCTGAAGCCTTCTTCACAACAATTGAACCTCTGTTAAGTACATTTTCATAGCAAAGAGGGATTGCAATTAATTGCAATTAATCTGATCACTCTTCATAACATTCTGGAGTATATGCAAATTGTCATCATAAAAACTGAGGCAGCAGACTTTGTGAAAATTAATATTTGTGTCATTCTCAAAACTTTTGGCCAAGACTGTATAGTCTGGATTTCTGTATGTGGCCCCTGGCATTGACATTCCATCTTAAAGGAAACTCCAAATTTTCCTTTCATGATTCAGACAGATCATGTTATTTTAAACAACTTTCCAATTAACTTTTATTATCTAATTGGCTTCATTGTCTTGGTATCCTTAGTTGAAAAGCATACCAAGGTAGGCTCAGGAACAGCAATGCATTACTAGGAGCTAGCTGTTGATTGGTGGCTGCACACAAATTACTCTTTTCATTGGTTTAGAAGATGTGTTCAGCTAGCTCCCAGAAGTCCATTGCTGCTTCAGCAAAGGATGACAAGAGAATGAAGCAATTTTGATCACTGAAGTAAATTGGAAATATGTTTACAATTTTATGCTCTGGCTGAATCATGAAAAAAAAAATGTGTTTGATGTCCCTTTGATTTATAGTTTGCACTGAATTTATTATGCTTAGCATGTAAACACACTCATAACATAATGTAAAATAACTCTCAAAATCTCTTTAAACTGAATCTAAAATGTATTCTGACCAGCAAAATATTAGGTAACATCATAAATGTACCCTGAAATACCTATGTTAAAAATGCAGGGAAAACTCACCTCTTTTAACGTCCGGTGAAATTATTTCTCCAGCCTGTTTAGTTTCTCCACCCTTTGGGGCAGTATTCTTGGAGGGGGGTTAAATCATTTTGTAGTTGTGCCCTTACAGAAAAGTACATTATTAGATATATTCCTTAACTACTGAACCTCAGTCTTCAAATTTCTCATCTCATCGAACTCTATAATTGGTTCAGACTTTATAATTTCAAATGACAATGAACTTCTCTTTGAACTTACCTTTGTCATTTTCTTATAAAAAGGGGATCAGTATGCCCATATTTGTTCATTTGTATATGATTAGGGTGACCATATTGCCGCTTTAAAAAGGGACACATATGAAAATACATATGTCAGGGCTGTTTAAAGAAATGTTTTGTATATGAACCCTGATGTATTTTTCATGTGTCCCTTTTTAAAGAGGCAATATGGTCAGCCTATATATGATCTGATACTCACACTTATTCATTTGTCTTGTAGCATATTTTCAATTTGATCAACAAGATGCAACAGTTGATTGAAAAGGTAATTTGGGACGTCACAGGTGATACAATGTCATGTGATTAGTGATACTAATGATATATATTTTGATGCTATATGCAATGTGATCAGTCATGCCATCCATGTATACAAATCATTAAGAGTTGGAATATCAATTCTTCATGATGGATACAGATAAGGAAAGTCTTCAGAATCCAGAATATCGGAATATAACATTAAATAATGATCATAAACTAAAGAAACATTGTGCTAAAACAAAAGGTTAAACCTATAACAAAAATAAACAAATATTATTTTTTGTCAAAAACACAGCATATACCCAATGCACAATCATATAATTTTTGAATATGGTGCCAAATCTAAATAGTGCATAGGGTTAGGTTAGAGTTAGAGGGACACATTACTCAACATTTTTTGGTGAATGGTTTTAATGCAAAGTATTTTACTGTTTTTATGGTATAAAGTGGGAGACAAACATAACAAAACTATGTGGAAAAAAATGTGTGGTCTAATGGATTGGAATAGACTCAAATTTGGATTACAATTACGGCAGTTTTCCCTGCAGGGCATACTAGTATATTATTTTACTATGAAGTGATTAAGCCACAACCCCTAAATTAATCATCAGGGATAGACCATCAAACATCTATGCTCCGAGATAGAATTAAACACACTACACATATATGAATTATTTACTTTATTAACATAAGAAAAATATTCACATACACAAAGATCAGTTTGACAGAGTTATGTCTCTTCTACTATAACATGTTATTCACAAACTTTATATTTGTATTTATATATTTTCTGCAATAAGAATTATACAATGAGAAGTTATTTCGAGAAATAAACAATTCCTTGCCAAAGGGTCCAACGTATTATATATTTAATCTGACGGTGAATTTGAGAAAAGTAAGAAAATGTGTATAATTTAAATTTACAAGAATAAAACAGCTTACAGAGTTTACATTATAACCCAAACTTTTTTATTTTTTATTTTAACTTTAGAACGTAATGTGTAGAGTCCCCCCCCCCCCCCCGTAATGAACAAGCAATGCCGTATAATGGTGGCGAGTATAAACGTGGTATGTTGTAACTTGTCGTTAATCCTCGCCACAATTGCTTTGCCCCTCAGTCTCGGCTGAGAATTCATAGGAGGTTGGATGAAAAAAATATAGCATTGAGATCAGTATCTCCAATTACAGGGTTATCCAGTATTGCTTGTGATTATACTCATCACTACCAACGAATGCTGCTTGCTCAGTAGGTGTGGAGTGAGGGGATCAATAGCTTTCCTTTTTATTTGTTGATGTGGGTAAACAGTACAAGGGCAACAATCATAGCTGCAAGCTAAAAGGGATTTAAAAAGGAAATCATGTTAAAGAAACATGTAGATACATTGTACATTTCAAAATATGTTAAAAGGGACCTGACACCCAATATATTTAGTTGATAATTCAGGTAGAGCATACAATTTTGAACAACTTTCAAAATCAATTCCTATTAACTTATTTGCTTCATTCTCTTGGTATCCTTTGTTGAGCTAGCTGCTGATTAGTGGATGCACATACTATATGCATCTTGTCATTGGCTCAGCTAGCTCCTTCAACAAAGGATACAAAAAGAATGAAGCAATTTTGACCAAATACGTTCTTTTTTAGAAAGGTCACAATTTAAATGTGCATGGGTGCATTTCAATTTGAATTAGAAGCATTTCTGCAATATACTTCTGTTACTCACTGTTTTTCTGTGGCATACGCACATATCCCTTGGGGGCTACTATTCAAACACCATGCATGCTCAGAGAGCAGGCAGTAGTGTGTATTGCTTCTGAAGACGTCATTTGTGTCATACAAGCCACTGCTGACTCTCTGTGAAGGTGTGGGGTTTGAATACTGGTGCACAGGGCACTTACAGGATATGTGAGTATGCTGCAGAAAAACAGTCATTACTTTTATTAGAAACATTTTTGCTAATGGAAGTATATTGTAAAACTGCTTCTATTTCATAGGCTTATAGGTCTTGCTAGATTTTTTCAAAGCTTTATAAAAATATACTAAATTGTAGAAAGATTTTCTAGTTAAGGAAGCAGAGCACTTCCATATGCAGTTATATATGTATGATTATATGTAAATCAAGGTATATGAAATTAAAGGGAAATGAAACCCCAATGTTTTTCTTTCATGATTCAGATAGAATATACATTTTTAAACAATTTTCCAATTCCCTTCCTTTATCAATTTTGCTTTATTTTCTTGGTACCCTTTATTGAAGGAACAGCAATACACTACTGGGAGCTAACGGAACACATTGGTAAGCCAATGACAAGAGGCATATATGTGCAGCCACCAATAAGTAGCAAGTTCACAGCTCCTGACTCTACCTAGGTATCCTGTTCAACAAATGATACCAAGAGAACTAAGCAAATTATATAATAGAAGTAAATTAGAAAGTTGTTTAAAATTGTACATGAAAGAAACATTTGGGGTTTCATGTCCCTTTAATATCTAATGACGCTAAGTTACACACAGGAATTTATGACAAAGATGTGAAACTGTCTTACGATACAAGACCGGAGCACTCTCCGTTGGATTGAACCAAGGAGCAGCTCTGTTTACATATTAGTTGGGCACCACTTGGTTCTAATCTGTTAGTTTTGCTTACAGTGATAATACCACTCCCTAACTGTAAATAAAGCTGACCACTATTTCACCTCATGACATAGCAAACTGTAAACAACGTATTTTGTCAGATAACTATATAATTATATAGATGTGATTCTCTGGAGATGATCTGGGGATTTTTCTGTGGAAAATGACCAGATAAATAGTTTTTGAGTTACAGAAGGGGATCTGTGTATAAAAAGCTTTGGAAATGTATCTGTGTATAATTGTAGCAAATAAAATAATATTTATGTTATAACAATTTAATTATAAAAGTAGGAAGAAATTTAGGGAGCAGTCTATCTAGCCTATCTTTGTAATTACAGGTTTTGTATAGATTTCATATTTTTCTGATAATACTGTTTTTTATTTTTTTTAATGATTCTATTTTATTGATAAAGCACCAACATATTCTGCAACGCTGTCCATGGGTACAATTGATATAAGAAAAACAATGATACAATAGAGACAAGACTAAATTTGACAAAACAAATATTCCTGAGGGAATCTACAATGGGATGAGGGTGAGAAAAAGGAGGGTGAGGACTGCAAGGGTGAGAGAAAGAGTTAGATGAGGGCAATTATTAGTTAGGTGGAATTAATTTGTTAATTTGTTGGGTGTTTGGCTGATAATTTGTCTTTAGGGAGCGTTTAGAAGAAGGCAGAATAGGGGAAAGTCTGACAGCACGAGGAAGTGATTTCCAGTGGGTGGGTGCACATGCGTTCCAGTGGGTTGGTCCTGCAATCTAGCATGGGAAGAGGTGATGGTAGATGTAAGGAGCAAGTCATTGTTGGATCTTAACGGGCGGGCTGGAGTATATTTGTTGATAAGTGCTGACAGCAGGGAGCAGCGTTGGTAAAGGCTTTGACAGTCATAGTGAGAATTTTGAATTTTATTCTGCTGTGAATGGGAAGCCATTGAAGGGACTTGCAGAGAGGTGCAGCAGATACAGATCAGCAGGAAAGGTGGATCAGCCTGGCAGAGGTATTTAGGATGGATTGAAAAGGGGAGAGGTGGAGAGAGGAAGGCCAGTTAATTGGTTATTACAAAAGTCAAGTCGGGATATTACAAGGGAGTGGATTAGTTGCTTAGTGGTGCCAATGCTCAGAAACAGACACATTTATAAAATTACATAGATGGTTGTGGCAGGATGAAGAGAGCAGTTGGATGTGGGGATGAAGGACAGATTGGAGTCAAGTTTAACTTTGGAGCAGCAGACTTGGGGTGAGGGGGAGTATAGAAATGTTAGAAACTGGAGTAGAGCTAGAGGGGGCTTAGAAGGAGCTTAGTCTTCAACATTTTAATCTTTAGATGGTGAAATGTCATCCAGGATTAAATTCCAGATAAGCAGTCACTGACGTGAGAAAGGACAGAGGGAGAGACAGCATGGGTGGAGAGGTAGATCCGAGTGTCATCAGCATAGAAGTGATATTTGAAGCCATAGCTGTTGATAAGCTTACTCAGTAAAGAAGTATAAATGGAGAAGAGTACAGAACCCAGCACTGAGCCCTGGGGTACTCCAACTGACAGAGGAATTGAAGAGGAGGAGTCACTAGCAAATGACACAGAAAAGGACCTGTTAGAAAGATAAGAATGGATCCAAGAGAGAGCAGTGTCACAGAGAACAAGAGAGCTGGGAGTCTGTAGGAGGAGGGGGTGCTCATTTGTGTTGAAGGCAGCTGAGAGTTTAAGTAAGTTAAGCACAAAGTAGGTTCATTACTTTTAGCAGAAAGATTGTTAGTAAATTTGGTGAGGGCAGTTTCAGTTGAGTGCTGGGGACAGGAGGTCAAGCAATTTGTTGGAAGACAGGAAGTGGGTTAGGCGGTTGTAAACTAGTTTTTCCAGGAGTTTTGATGTTAGTGGAAGCAGGTAGTGAGGCAAAGATTTAGCATAGTTTCTATCCATGCCAAAAGATCATCAGGTCCTTTGTCTGAGGCGATTAGAATTTTTTTCATCCCTAGATGTATGTCTTGTTCAGCACTGGGGGAGTAAATAGCTGCCTATATTACAGTAAAATCAGTATGAATAGCAGATGTAGTGAGTAGTAAGGTTTGAATAGTTCTGAAATGAGTATTATCCTAAAGGGTCAATGTTGGAGATCATGGAGTGTCAATTTTATGTTAGTGAAATGAGTATATAAGTCCTGGAAATATGGGTAAAACATTAAGCCCAGTGACAAGGTTGAGACTTTGGTTTGAGGCCACTGAGATGATTTTAGCAAATATGTTTCTGAAAAGGTGAGTGGATAATATGATCTGATTAGCTTGTCCATATAGTGTGGCGAGGATTGTTAGGTCAAGTGTGTAAGTGACATTAGAAATGACAGAATGTAAAAAAAGGTGTGTGAAAGCAAATAGTTTTTGGAGGTTTGAGGTCTTCTGTGTGTGTTGGGGGGCTAGGTCGACATAGATTAGTAGAAGAAAAACATATACAGTATATATATATATATATAGGCTGATAAAGATATAGGGGCCAAATTATCAAGCTCCAAATTGAGCTTGATGCCCCTGTTTCTTAGGACCACTGCTCCATAACTGGTCCGCCTGCTCTGAGGCTGCGGACATCAATCCGCACAATCCTATACGATCAGGCTGATTGACACCAAAACTGCTTGTGCAATGATAAATGCCTACAGCGTTTATGTCTGTCGGACATGATCTGCTGAGCGGATCATGTCAGACAGACCGATAATAAAATCGGCCCCATAGACTTGAAAAATCTATCGACATGTGAATAATATCCATAACAATAAATGTAACCACAGAAATAAATTCAATATTAAATAAATAAAGATTGACCATTGTCCTTTACGTATGGAGTTTTATTATTATGTGATGTAGAATTTCAAACATAAAGCAGGGTTGTTTCAAGATAAAAACTGCTAAGGATCATTGATAAATTAATCTACTAATTAATGCTATATAAATCAGCTTACCTCAAGGCCGCAGATTCCAAGTGCGACACCCCCTACTATTTTGCCATTTTGGTTAAGGAAATGTTGAAATGCTCCATAGCAGCCCTGGGTAGAATAAGAAAAAGCTGATGGATCTGATTCAACTAAAGCTTCACTTACAATACAGAGATTTGCACATTTATGGTTGGACACATGGTTACGGAACCTGACACCATCATTAAAGTTGTTCCAAGTGATAGATATTATAGTACTTTTATGTCTTATTTGGATGCAGGCATGTAGGGTCTGCTGCTACCTACCTGCCAAACCCTAGATACAGAGTCTGGTAGATAAAGAAATTGATCCAGGGATAAAACGCTTGATAAATGTAGAGAAGTGGCTGAACAACAAATACAGAACAAGGTAATTCTATGGCTAAATGTAGAAGAGAGAACTTTTAGAAATTCATAAGACTGGAAAGAGAATATTGAACATTTCACCTTGGCGGCTGGGCACAAATGTAGATTTTAGCAGCTCAAAGTCTGACTTCTAGAAAGCAAAATCTGGACAGCATTTGCTTATTACTGAAACTTTATTTGAATACTTCCTATTAACCAACATGACTCTTTTCCAGCTTCAAGGATCTACAGAGAACTGTGATAACACTGGTAATGAATGAGCTACAAAAGCAGGAGGATTGCGGGATGAGCGTCAGTGTCTTCAACTTTTCTCATCTAATTGCATATTCTCTCCATTACTTTTGTGATTCTACATTTTGTACCCTATCTTATTTCAGCATCATGTTTCTTTTTTATTTACATCCATCCATGTCAAATAGCAACTTTTAAACTGTTGTTGTTTTTTTAATCTGGAAAAATGTGACTTAAAAGCAACTTAAATAACAAATAATGTGACCGTATTAGTTGTGTACTAATTTCTATTGGTTAAGTGGTACTTTCTAATATTGCTTCTCATTGGCTGATAGGTACTTCTTTCTAAATTTCATTGGCAGATAGGACCAATTGATATGGTACCTACCAGCCAATAAAAAATAGTAGGAAGGGCTTATCAGTCAGTGAGCATTAATACAAAGTACACAACTGATGCTGCTGTATAAGTTCAATTTAAAGGGCCACTAAACCCAAAATCTTTCATTCATGATTCAGATAGAGAATAGAAATTTAAACAACATTACAATTTACTTCCATAATTTATTTTGCTTCATTTTTTAAATATCCTTATTTGAAGAAAAAGCAATGCACATGGCGAGCCAATCACATGATGCTTCTATGTGCAGCAACCAATCAGCAGCTAGTGAGCATATCTAGATATGCTTTTCATCAAAGAATATCAAGATAATAAAACAAATTAGATAATATAAGTAAATTAGAAAGATGTTTAAAATTGCATTCTCTTTCTAAATCATTAAAGAAAAAATGTGGGTGGCATATCCCTTTAAGTTTAAACAGCTTTTTCTTAATTTTTCATACAAAGATATTCCCTTGTGTATAACTAGTGTTCTTTTGTGTGGATGAAAGTAAAAATGTGAGTCCGTATTAAAACTGTCAATTACAGAAGCAGAATTGCATATAAATAGCCTATTATAGAGTAGACATATATTTACTATAAAACAGAGGACAAGTGTAAAACTAGTCATTTCACTTAGAGTTTGCAGTAATGTTGTCAGTAATTTCACATACATAAGCAGGGTTATAATCAGTAATCATACATAAAAAGATAATACATATACTGGGCCTAGATTAAAAGTGGAGCGCAATCAATATCCTGCTCTAAGAATAGCACAAAATTTGATATTACGGGCTGATTTGTTTCTGGCAAGCTCTGAGGCCGCGGACAGAAAAATGCTTGACACCCCCTGCTAGCTGCCGTTTGGTCGTAAATCTGCAGGAGGGTGGCATTGCACCAGCAGTTCACAAGAACTGCTGGTGCAATGATAAATGCCGACAGCGTATGCTTTTGGCATTTATCGATGTGCAGCGGACATTTTCATACTTTCGATATCGCATGGTGTGCAGTCATATTACAAGCGGTGAGTTATCACTCTTAAAACATTTATTGCAGTAAATAAACTATATATTTCAAAAAGAAAAGCATAGTTTAAATGTTAATGAAGAACTCCACTATTTGACCTTCAGCTTAGTGCACCTGTAGGTTAGCGTTCCTTCGGCTTAGCGCTTGACCAATAGACTAAATTCGTTTTTTTTTACTACGCCCCCATAGAAGTCTATTATGTGTGGGATTTAGAGTACCCACGCTATCTGACACTCAGATGTTCACATTCTCTAGGCTTTCACTGAAATGCTAATATTTTAATTGAAATTATAATAAAAGACAAAAAAAGGAAGCTCTATGGATAGTGATGCTAGAGAATCATTGCACTCCACTTGTAATGTAGGCCACTAGGGGGAGCAAAATATAAGGGTCTGTAGGTTTTTAGCTAGAAAATTTGCCATACAGCCTTGTAATTGTAGGCGCTGATTTAAATATTTGCCTCTTACCTTCATTTCAGCAGTGATGTTCGCTTTATAACATGGGCTTACATTGGAGCAGCACACCTGTGGATACTGGTGATATTTTTGATAATATGTAGAGTTGTCAAAATCTGTATATCCATGAAACCCACAGCACTTGAGCTGCAGAGAAACAAGATGGACATCATATTTACTGGATAACAATGCAAGATGCTTAGTATTAGACAGCAGCTTTATAATTCATTATCCACTTAAAGATTATTGGTAGTTTTCTAAAGATCAATATATAGGTTATCAAGTTGTCAGAGTTAAAACTATTTTAGTGATAATTTATGATGTAGCTTTATTAAAAGTGGTTTTATATATATATATATATATACAAATAGGCATCCACTTGCCCCCCTGGATTTTCCTCCCCACCTGTAGTACAAACTGCAGAAAAAAAGACAATGAAATGTCCATTTTTTCCCCTTTTAATCCCCCTGAATATAGCTATGTTTTAGAGGAAGAAGCACTGTATTCTGGGAGTTATAGAGCATTCTGGAATTTATAGTTCACTATTTCACTTCCAGTATTGTGATTCTGCAGTTCTGGACTCTAACTCTCATTGTACAGCCATGGGGAGTGCGCTACCTGGAAGACAGAAAGCTTTGCATGAGGTCACGACCCCTTCTCCTTGCTTTGTGTGTGTCTTTCAGACCCCGGGGAAGGCAGCTGGGAGTATTATCTGACCCTTTACACAGGTTTATATATTTATTTGTATGGTCAGATGCACAAGTTGCTGTGGGGGGGGAAGGGGTAAACTGTGCCAGTGATCTTAAACTCTGCACTATGACTTCCATGTTATACATATATATTTCCACTCCCATCAACTTTTTAACAGCAGCAAAGAATAAAGTATCTCAATAATGGCAATCTGTTCTGAATTCACACTTTCTGAGTCCAACTACTGACATACTGGATTCATTTGTTTTTACACAAAGGAGTGTACAGCACTACTGGTATATGGTATCTGTTGTTCGTGGGGAAAAGGGGGACTGTTAACCCTTCACAGACTCCAGAATACAAAAACCCACAGCACCATTAGCTTTTCAGCAATTTATTTAGCTTCTTATTACATAGTACAGATGTATGTCTGCTACATTTCGAGAGGTTATGCTAAGGATGATATACATCTGTACTATGTAATAAGAAGCTAAATAAATTGCTGAAAAAGCTAATGGTGCTGTGGGTTTTAGTATTCTGGAATAATTTTTTTGCTAATAGCACAAATAGAGAAATGTACATTTTGTATATCTTAGGTAATGTACTCTTAGCAGTTTTAAGCTTTATATGTTAACTTACGTTGTTGTTTTTT
Organism: Bombina bombina; assembly: GCF_027579735.1. NCBI lineage: Eukaryota > Metazoa > Chordata > Amphibia > Anura > Bombinatoridae > Bombina > Bombina bombina. Next base: position 709,570,563 of record NC_069504.1, read on the forward strand.
TGCTGCTGTTTAATTTAACTGTATAATGCAACAAATCAAATTTCATTTATAAGAAGTCTGGATAAAGACATTAATTTTAATATACCCCCTCCCCATAAACAAAGAAATGTATAAATCCATATTAAAGTTTATCAAATAGCTTTATAGTGTACTAGTAAACTAGTAAGCTTTTTCCTGGGACTAGTAGCATTTCAACCATTGATTTATATATATTTTTGTCTGGGCACATTTTTTTTTACCCCCCACCCCCAGACAAATTTCATTAAAAAAAAGCCCACAGTGATCCCTAAATTTGAAGATGGTGGGCAATCTTGCACAAAAGTGTCCTTATTATATGCAGACAATAATCAACAATTCTATTTAGTGCAGCATGTCACTTTTTAACGTAAGGAGATAATTGGATAGCAGGTAATAATCATACTTACCTCTTTCATGGTTGTATTCCACAATGTGTCAAGTTCGTTGTTTGTACCAAATTCATTATGTAGGTATTTCACAGAAATATTACCAATATAATCAATGAAGATGTTAGACTGAAAAAGAAACATGTTAGATTAATGAAATATACAATGTCACTCAGTGTTAGCTTCACAGTGCAACATTTCTTTCTCCTACATGTTCCTCCTTGTTCTTTACAGTATATGTCTAATTTAGAGTGTAATCTCTGCTGTAGTGGATTCTCTTCCACCAACGATTCCTCTTCTATATTATATGTGTCCCTGTATGTATAGAAAACCTTGCCAGGGAATGATTAAAGGGGCATTTGAAATGCACAGTAGTGTGTTATAATTCTGATTAAAATTCTATTTACAATATACATGGTTTCAACAAATACTTATTTTAAAGTTACCACTTCTTTTGTATTAACCGTCACTGTGCATGTGGATCTCATGCATGTATACTTTCCTCCTAGGAATGCTCCAACTGGTAGTCAAACAATCTGACATGTCACTGTTACTTAGAGAATTCATGAGAGGTATAGGGATAGGCGAATGTTTCGCAACATTCGCAAAATGAAACTAATTTTAACACATTTGCTCATTCATTTCAAATTTCGAATGTTTGTACAACATTCTAATATTAGTTTGACGCAATAGTATTTCTAATGCTATCTTTAAATTTAATATTTGAATTATGAAATATTCGAATTAGAAAAATTGGAATCAATATATTTGTATCTATTATGTATCAATTTACTAAATTCTCTCCCACATGAACGATTGAACTTCTGAATAGTATTTTTTAAATCGAATGTTACATTCAAAATTTTGAATGTGGCTATTTGATAAAATTATGAACATTCGAAAACAGAATTTATGCTTACCTGATAAATTACTTTCTCCAACGGTGTGTCCGGTCCACGGCGTCATCCTTACTTGTGGGAATATCTCTTCCCCAACAGGAAATGGCAAAGAGTCCCAGCAAAGCTGGCCATATAGTCCCTCCTAAGCTCCGCCCACCCCAGTCATTCGACCGACGGACAGGAGGAAAAATATAGGAGAAACCATATGGTACCGTGGTGACTGTAGTTAGAGAAAATAATTAATCAGACCTGATTAAAAAACCAGGGCGGGCCGTGGACCGGACACACCGTTGGAGAAAGTAATTTATCAGGTAAGCATAAATTCTGTTTTCTCCAACATTGGTGTGTCCGGTCCACGGCGTCATCCTTACTTGTGGGAACCAATACCAAAGCTTTAGGACACGGATGAAGGGAGGGAGCAAATCAGGTTACCTAAACGGAAGGCACCACGGCTTGCAAAACCTTTCTCCCAAAAATAGCCTCCGAAGAAGCAAAAGTATCAAATTTGTAAAATTTGGCAAAAGTGTGCAGTGAAGACCAAGTCGCTGCCTTACATATCTGGTCAACAGAAGCCTCGTTCCCTGAAGGCCCATGTGGAAGCCACAGCCCTAGTGGAGTGAGCTGTGATTCTTTCAGGAGGCTGCCGTCCGGCAGTCTCATAAGCCAATCGGATGATGCTTTTAAGCCAAAAGGAAAGAGAGGTAGAAGTCGCTTTTTGACCTCTCCTTTTACCAGAATAGACAACAAACAAAGAAGATGTTTGTCTGAAATCTTTTGTAGCCTCTAAATAGAATTTTAGAGCACGGACTACGTCCAAATTGTGTAACAATTGTGGATTCGGACATAAAGAAGGTACAACTATCTCCTGGTTAATATTCTTGTTAGAAACAACCTTTGGAAGAAAACCAGGCTTAGTACGCAAAACCACCTTATCTGCATGGAACACCAGATAGGGCGGAGAACACTGCAGAGCAGATAACTCTGAAACTCTTCTAGCAGAAGAAATAGCAACCAAAAACAAAACTTTCCAAGATAGTAACTTAATATCTATGGAATGTAAAGGTTCAAACGGAACCCCTTGAAGAACTGAAAGAACTAGATTTAGACTCCAGGGAGGAGTCAAAGGTCTGTAAACAGGCTTGATCCTAACCAGAGCCTGAACAAATGCTTGAACATCTGGCACAGCTGCCAGTCTTTTGTGTAGTAAGACAGATAAAGCAGAGCTCTGTCCCTTTAGAGAACTTGCAGATAATCCTTTCTCCAAACCTTCTTGTAGAAAGGAGAGAATCTTAGGAATTTTTATCTTATTCCATGGGAATCCTTTGGATTCACACCAACAGATATATCTTTTCCATATTTTATGGTAAATCTTTCTAGTTACCGGTTTTCTGGCCTGAACCAGAGTATCTATCACAGAATCTGAAAACCCCACGCTTTGATAGAATCAAGCGTTCAATCTCCAAGCCGTCAGCTGGAGGGAGACCAGATTTGGATGTTCGAATGGACCCTGAACAAGAAGGTCCTGTCTCAAAGGTAGCTTCCATGGTGGAACCGATGACATATTCACCAGGTCTGCATACCAAGTCCTGCGTGGCCACGCAGGAGCTATCAAGATCACCGAGGCCCTCTCCCTGTTTGATCCTGGCTACCAGCCTGGGAATGAGAGGAAACAGTGGAAATACATAAGCTAGGTTGAAGGTCCAAGGTGCTACTAGTGCATCTACTAGAGTCGCCTTGGGATCCCTGGATCTGGACCCGTAGCAAGGAACCTTGAAGTTCTGACGAGACGCCATCAGATCCATGTCTGGAATGCCCCATAATTGAGTTAGTTGGGCAAAGATCTCCGGGTGGAGTTCCCACTCCCCCGGATGGAATGTCTGACGACTCAGATAATCCGCTTCCCAGATTTCCACACCTGGGATGTGGATCGCAGATAGGTGGCAGGAGTGATCCTCCGCCCATTGAATTATTTTGGTCACTTCTTTCATCGCCAGGGAACTCCTTGTTCCCCCCTGATGATTGATATATGCAACGGTCGTCATGTTGTCTGATTGGAATCTTATGAATCTGGCCTTTGCTAGCTGAGGCCAAGCCCTGAGAGCATTGAAGATCGCTCTTAGTTCCAGAATGTTTATCGGGAGAAGAGACTCTTCCCGAGACCATAGTCCCTGAGCTTTCAGGGATTCCCAGACCGCGCCCCAGCCCACTAGACTGGCGTCGGTCGTGACAATGACCCACTCTGGTCTGCGGAAGCTCATTCCCTGGGATAGATGGTCCAGGGTCAGCCACCAACGGAGTGAATCTCTGGTCTTCTGATCTACTTGAATCATTGGAGACAAGTCTGTATAGTCCCCATTCCACTGTTTGAGCATGTACAGTTGTAATGGTCTTAGATGAATTCGTGCAAAAGGAACTATGTCCATTGCTGCAACCATCAACCCTACTACTTCCATGCACTGCACTATGGAAGGACGTGGAACAGAATGAAGAACTTGACAAGTGCTTAGAAGTTTTGACTTTCTGACCTCTGTCAGAAAAATCCTCATTTCTAAGGAATCTATTATTGTTCCCAAGAAGGGAACTCTTGTTGACGGAGACAGAGAACTTTTTTCTATGTTCACCTTCCATCCGTGTGATCTGAGAAAGGCCAGAACGATGTCTGTATGAGCCTTTGCTGTTGACAGGGACGACGCTTGTATTAGAATGTCATCCAAGTATGGTACTACTGCAATGCTCCTCGGTCTTAGAACCGCTAGAAAGGACCCTAGTACCTTTGTGAAAATCCTTGGAGCAGTGGCTAACCCGAATGGGAGGGCAACAAACTGGTAATGTTTGTCCAGAAAGGCGAACCTTAGGAACTGATGATGTTCTTTGTGGATAGGAATATGTAGGTACGCATCCTTTAGATCCACGGTAGTCATAAATTGACCTTCCTGGATAGTGGGTAGAATCGTTCGAATGGTTTCCATCTTGAACGATGGTACCCTGAGAAATTTGTTTAGGATCTTCAAATCCAAAATTGGTCTGAAAGTTCCCTCTTTTTTGGGAACTACGAACAGATTTGAATAAAATCCCATTCCTTGTTCCTTTATTGGAACTGGGTGTATCACTCCCATCTTTAACAGGTCTTCTACACAATGTAAGAACGCCTGTCTCTTTATTTGGTTTAAGGATAAGTGAGACATGTGGAACCTTCCCCCTTGGGGGTAGTTCCCTGAATTCCAGAAGATAACACTGAGAAACTATTTCTAGTGCCCAGGGATCCTGAACATCTCTTGCCCCAAGCCTGAGCAAAGAGAGAGAGTCTGCCCCCTACTAGATCCAGTCCCGGATCGGGGGCTACTCCTTCATGCTGTTTTGTTAGCAGCAGCAGGCTTCTTGGCCTGCTTACCCTTGTTCCAGCCTTGCATAGGCTTCCAGGCTGGTTTGGGCTGTGAGGCATTACCCTCTTGCTTAGAGGATGCAGAATTAGAGGCCGGTCCGTTCCTGAAATTGCGAAAGGAACGAAAATTAGACTTATTCTTGGCCTTGAAAGGCCTATCTTGAGGAAGGGCGTGGCCCTTTCCCCCAGTGATGTCTGAGATAATCTCTTTCAATTCTGGTCCAAATAGAGTTTTACCTTTGAAAGGGATGTTAAGCAATTTTGTCTTGGATGATACATCCGCTGACCAAGACTTTAGCCAAAGCGCTCTGCGCGCCACAATTGCAAACCCTGAATTTTTCGCCGCTAATCTAGCCAATTGCAAAGCGGCATCTAAAATAAAAGAGTTAGCCAACTTAAGTGCGTGAACTCTGTCCATAACCTCCTCATATGGAGTCTCTCTACTGAGCGACTTTTCTAGTTCCTCGAACCAGAACCACGCTGCTGTAGTGACAGGAACAATGCACGAAATGGGTTGTAGAAGGTAACCTTGCTGTACAAAAATCTTTTTAAGCAAAACCTTCCAATTTTTTATCCATAGGATCTTTGAAAGCACAACTATCCTCGATAGGAATAGTAGTGCGCTTGTTTAGAGTAGAAACTGCCCCCCTCGACCCTTAGGGACTGTCTGCCATAAGTCCTTTCTGGGGTCGACCATAGGAAATAATTTCTTAAATATAGGGGGGGGGAACAAAAGGTATGCCGGGCTTCTCCCACTCCTTATTCACTATGTCCGCCACCCGCTTGGGTATAGGAAAAGCGTCGGGGTGCACCGGAACCTCTAGAAAACTTGTCCATCTTGCATAATTTCTCTGGAATGACCAAGTTGTCACAATCATCCAGAGTAGATAACACCTCCTTAAGCAGTGCGCGGAGATGCTCTAATTTAAATTTAAATGTCACAACATCAGGTTCAGCCTGTTGAGAAATTTCTACCTGAATCTGAAATTTCCCCATCTGACAAAACCTCCCTCATGGCCACTTCAGATTGGTGTGAGGGAATGACAGAACAATTATCATCAGCGCCCTCCTGCTCTTCAGTGTTTAAAAGAGAGCAATCGCGCTTTCTCTGATATGCAGGCATTTTAGATAAAATATTTGCTATGGAGTTATCCATTACAGCCGTCAATTGTTGCATGGTAATAAGCATTGGCGCGCTAGATGTACTAGGGGCCTCCTGCGTGGGCAAAAACTGGTGTAGACACAGTAGGAGATGATGTAGTATCATGTCTACTCCCCTCATCTGAGGAATCATCTTGGGCAATTTCATTATCTGTGGCAGTACTGTCCTTACTTTGTTTGGACGCTATGGCACAATTATCACACAATTTTTAAATGGGGAGACACATTGGCTTTCATACATATAGAACATAGCTTATCCGAAGGCACAGACATGTTAAACAGTCTTAAACTTGTCAATAAAGCACAAAAAACGTTTTAAAACAAAACCGTTACTGTCTCTTTAAATTTTAAACAGAAAACACTTTATTACTGAATATGTGAAAAAGTATGAAGGAATTGTTCAAAAATTACCAAAATTTCACCACAGTGTCTTGAAGCGTTAAGAGTATTGCACACCAATTTTCAGAGCTTTAACCCTTAAAATAACGGAACCGGAGCCGTTTACAAATTTAACCCCTATACAGTCCCAGATACAGCCTTTGCTGAGACCTAACCAAGCCCAGAGGGGAATACGATACCAAATGACGCCTTCTAGAAACTTTTCCAGCTACTTTCAGATCCTCACACATGCATCTGCATGTCTTGCTCTCAAAAACAACTGCGCAGTAATGGCGCGAAAATGAGGCTCAGCCTACAACTGGGAAGGCCCTCCCTGACTGGAAAAGGTGTCTAACATAGTGCCTGCCATTAAAAAAACGTTCCCCAAGTTTATAAATGTGAATTATCAGCATAAACATGTATAAAATGTCCAAATAAAGCAATCGATTTAGCCCATAAAAATGTCTACCAGTTTTATAGCCCATATTAAGCTCTTTATTCTCTTTGAGACTAAGAAAATGGCTTACCGGTCCCCATGAGGGGAAATGACAGCCTTCCAGCATTACACAGTCTTGTTAGAAATATGACTAGTCATACCTTAAGCAGAAAAGTCTGCTAACTGTTTCCCCCAACTGAAGTTACTTCATCTCAACAGTCCTATGTGGAAACAGCAATCGTTTTTAGTTACTGTCTGCTAAAATAATTTTCCTCTCACAAACAGAAATCTTCATCCTTTTCTGTTTCAGAGTAAATAGTACATACCAGCACTATTTTAAAATAACAAACACTTGATAGAAGAATAAAAAACTACATTTAAACACCAAAAACTCTTAACCATCTCCGTGGAGATGTTGCCTGTGCAACGGCAAAGAGAATGACTGGGGTGGGCGGAGCCTAGGAGGGACTATATGGCCAGCTTTGCTGGGACTCTTTGCCATTTCCTGTTGGGGAAGAGATATTCCCACAAGTAAGGATGACGCCGTGGACCGGACACACCAATGTTGGAGAAAACAAAATAAACATAAAAAAATTGTAAACAACATTTGTTTAATTAATTTTATGGGGTTTTGTTCGACCAAACAAATTGTACTTTCAACACATTCACCCATCCCTAGAGAGGAGATTACTAATTTACTACAGTGCACTCAGCTATAGAAGTATGCACAGATGATAAATGCTTTCTCTCACGTTCTCCTAGAACCATATTCCGTATTTGTGGGTATATAGTCTCAAGGCTGCTAGAGAAGGTTGAAGCCTCTTCATGAGTTATGCTAAGGATACATCCCTTTCACTTTAAAGCCCCGGCCTTTTTGCTCAATTCAGTTTGCTTCAGCTCTGCTGCTGAAGTAGTGTATATTATTTTGTACAGATAAAAAGACAAGGTTTCCCTTCTCTCAGTACAGCACACTCACAACTGTAAAAGGAACCCCCCCGACCACTGCCATAGCCTCTCAGTCTCTCATGTGTGACCTTGAAAGCAGTCCCAACATACATGCATTGCTCCACCTCACCTGTTAAGCATAATCTTGCAGGGAAGGTAGGAATATGTAAGGGGCTTATAGCTTTCCAAAGCCTTCTCTAGAATACACCATGAAAATTTAGTTTTATGTTCCTTTATATTTATGGGGATGCTTCTGGCCTAATGGGTCTGTTTGTAGGTAGCCATACCCTCATTTAATAAGTTATTTCACTTGTCTACATATTATTGTTTTCCTATGTTCCCCCTGTTATATATTTGTTTCCCAAAATTCTGCACTTAGTACAGACATTTATTTTATTATGCTGATATCTGCTTCCTGTCTCTGTACGTGGTTGTCCTGTCCTCTCGTTACCTGGTTCTACTGTGCTTGTGATTTGAAGCCATTACGTTACAGCCAATATGTTACAGTTAACAGTCACTTTAGCTTGGTGCCATTTTCAGTATTCTTTTGGCTCTGGAACGCTTATTCAGTCTCTGGGGCAAGTTCTGAGGCACCAGTATGTTGCAAGCCCTGCTGTGCATTTCAGATTTAACGTTTATGCCCCATGTAACAATTTATTCCTTAAGTTGTATTTATGTCTTTACATGTTAAAATAGAATATCTTTAAGACAAGACTGTTATCACAACAGTACATTCCCTTTCCCTAAAGCTTCCTCTCTATTGTTTGTATATATTATACTCAGTACATGATTCTTACCACAGAAGAAAATGCCAATACTACAACAGCTCCTGCTATTTCAGCAATAAAAATAATGAGAATGATGACGAAGAACTATAAAAAGAGAAAAAAATAGTTTTGACGTTAAATTAAGACAATATATGGTTTATTAACATCAGGAATATCTGGGGATAAAATGTCAGGCAACACTAGAGCAATAGGGAGAGAATATACGCTGTTATACGATACATTTGTAGGGATAAGATATATAGAACTATAGGAAGAGTTATAGTAAATGGTTACACAAACCAAAGGGGAAATGATATGAGGCTAAAGGAGGATTATAGGAACAGATTACAATCTAGAATTGTAGCAATTATAGAGAGAAGTTATATTAATCAAAATGCGTTATAATAGTTGTATGAGAAAGGTCATATAAGACAAAGCAAAAGTGTATGGATATGATATATGTATGTGGAACATTAGATTGAATAATAATTTTATATGGTAAGAGGTTATATAGAGCAACAGTAGAATGTACTGAAAGAGGTCCTGACGAACAATAGGAGTTGTTATGAGGAAACATTACAAGCAATAGGTAGCAATGAAGGCGGAACTTATTTGGAGCCGCAGAGTTCATATGTAGAGGTTATATGGAAGAATAAAAGGAGTTCTTGGTAGAGAATAGAACCAACAATAGGAGGCGCTATAAGGAAAAGAAATATGGAGCGCAAGCGAGAGGAACGACATGAGATGCATAAGGAGGAATAAACTGGAGAGATCAGAAGAGTTATAGAGAGAGGTATAGGAAGAAATAGAGGAGTTATAGGGAAATTAATAGTAGTTATAGTAGGAGTAGAAGGATAACAGTGATGTGGATTCTACTTCAGTGTTTATTGTTAGGCAAGATTCCTTCATTAGCATTTATGGATTTATTTTTATTTTTTTATAAATTATGTGATACATTTTTTTAACTGAAACAGAATCTACATTATTATTAGTTAATAATAAACTGTTCTTTAGCAACAGGGGTTAGTTTTATTGTTAGTTTTATTTAAACAAAGTACTCACCAGCATCAGCATGCCCCGGTTTTTCCTTCATGGCTCCACAGCAACCAAGGAAATCCCATAAGTATCAGGAACCACCAACCGCCATGCACAGGTATCCCACATTTACCACCTGCAGAGCTGCGGAGCCACAGAACCCAGGATCTGGATAAAGGATCCTCCATTCACCTTCACCCATATGCCAATGCCCAAAACAGCAATGCCACCTAACTGCAGAGACAGAAAAAGCAAGAAAGAGATTACAACTCATAGTTTTCCTCTCCTTTGCCTTTTACATTAATATAAGAAAACATAATGACAATGCAAACAATAACACCATTACTATATTGGAAAAATATTGGATCAGATATGCGATGGACAGCATCTACTTCGGCAATTATAATCCACCAAACCGCACATTATCGATTAAATATTGACAACAAAATGGAGACATCAAATTGAACAGCCAAAAGCATTTGATAAGTAATCAATAACGACAGATCGACTAATAACACAGATGAGATAAATGTTAACAATATCAGCCACTGATTTGTGCATACTCGTAATTGAAAACAAGATTGCGCTGCCCATGCCAACAATTTCACTACTTTGTTGATGGACAACTGAATTGCGCAATATAACAAAATTATACTAAACTAGTCCTAAAGCCTGTGTACACTGGCCATTTTTTGCAGTACAGCAGTCCCACCCCCTTGCTCTCTCTCTTATCCCCCCTCCCCTTTTGTGCTCTCTCCCCCCCCTCTCTTCTGTGCTCTCTCCCCCCCTCTTTTGCGTCTCTCCCCCCACTCTTTTGCGCTCTTCTCCCCCTCTCTTTTGCGCTCATCTCCCCCCCCTCTCTTTTGTGCTCTCTCCCCCCCCCCACTCTTTTGCACTCTCTCCCCCCCCTCTATTTTGCGCTCCTCTCTCCCCTTCCTCTTGTGCACTCTCCCCCCCTCTCTTTTGCGCACTCTCCCCCCCCCCTCTCTTTTGTGCACTCTCCCCCCCTCTCTTTTGTGCACATCTACCCCCTCTCTTTTGTGCACTCTACCCCTCTCTTTTGTGCTCTCTCCCCCTCTCTTTTGCTGTGTCTCTCCGCCTCTCTTTTGTGCTCTCCTCCCCCCTCTTTTGATGTCTTCTCTCCCCCTCTCTCTTTTGCGTGTCTCTCTAACCCCCTCTCTTTGCGCCTCTCTCCCCCTCTCTTTTGCGCACTCTCCCACCCTCTCTTTTGTGGACTCTCCCCCCTCTCTTTTGTGCACTCTCCCCTCTCTTTTGTGCACTCTCCCCCCTCTCTTTTAATGCTCTCTCCCACCTTCTTTTGCTGTCTCTCTCCCCACTCTCTTTTGTGCTCTCTCCCCCCTCTCTTTTTGCTGTCTCTCTCCCCTTCACTTTCGCTGTCTCTCTCCCCCCCTCTTTTGCTGTCTCTCTCTCCCCCCTTTTGCTGTCTCTCTCCCCCCTCTCTTTTGCTGTCTCTCTCACCCCTCTCTCTTTGCTGTCTCTCTCCCCTCTCTTTTGCTGTCTCTCTCTCCCCCCTCTCTTTTGCTGTCTCTCTCCCCCCCTCTCTTTTGCCTGTCTCTCTCCCCCTTCTCTTTTGCTGTCTCTCCCCCCTCTCTTTTGCTGTCTCTCTCCCCCCTCTCTTTTGCTGTCTCTCTCCCTCCTCTCTTTTGCTGTCTCTCTACCCCTCCTCTTTTGCGCACTCTCCCCCTCTCTTTTGTGCACTCTACCCCCCCCTCTCTTTTGTGGACTCTCCCCCCCTCTCTTTTGTGCACTCTCCCCCTCTCTTTGTGCACTCTCCCCCTCTCTTTTGTGCACTCTCCCCCCCTCTCTTTTGTGCTCTCTCCACCTCTCTTTTGCTGTCTCTCTCCCCACTCTCTTTTGTGCTCTCTCCCCCCTCTCTTTTGCTGTCTCTCTCCCCCCTTCACTTTCGCTGTCTCTCTTCCCCCCTCTCTTTTGCTGTCTCTCTCTCCCCCCTTTGCTGTCTCTCTCCCCCTCTCTTTTGCTGTCTCTCTCCCCCTCTCTTTTGCTGTCTCTCTCTCCCCCTCTTTTGCTGTCTCTCTCGTCCCCTCTCTTTTGGCTTGTCTCTCTCCCCCTCTCTTTTGCTGTCTCTCTCCCTTCCCCTTCTCTTTTGCTGTCTCTCCCCCCTCTCTTTTGCTGTCTCTCTCCCCCTCTCTTTTGCTGTCCTCTCTCCCCCCTCTCTTTGCTGTCTCTCTCCCTCCTCTCTTTTGCTGTCTCTCTACCCCTCTCTTTTGCGCCTCTCCCCCCTCTCTTTTGTGCACTCTACCCCTCTCTTTTGTTCACTCTCCCCCTCTCTTTTGTGCCTCATCTCCCCCCTCTCTTTTGTGCTCTCTCCCCCTCTCTTTTGTGCTCTTACCCCCTCTCTTTTGCTGTCTCTCTCTCTCCCTCTCTTTTGCTGTCTCTCTACCCCCCCACTCTTTTGCTGTCTCTCTCCCCCCTCTCTTTTGCTGTCTCTCTCCCCCCTCTCTTTGCTGTCTCTCTCCCCTCTCTTTTGCTGTCTCTCTCCCCCCTCTCTTTAACTGTCTCTCTCCTCCTCTCTTTGCTGTCTCTCTACCTCCCACTCTTTTGCTGTCTCTCTCCCCCCCTCTCTTTTGCTGGTCTCTCCCCCCCTCTCTTTTGCATGTCTCTCTCCACCCCTCTCTTTTGCTGTCTCTCCTCCCCCTCTCTTTTGCTCTCTCTCTCCTCCTCTCGTTTGCTGTTTCTCTCCCCCCCTTTCTTTAACTGTCTCTCTCCCCCTCTCTTTTGCTGTCTCTCTCTCCCCCTCTCTTTTGTGCTCTCTCACAGCCTCTTTTTTGCTCTCTCTCTCCCCCCTCTCTTTTGCTGTCTCTCTCCCCTCTCTCTTTTGCTGTCTCTCTCCCCCTCTCTCTTTTGCTGTCTCTCTCCCCCTCTCTCTTTTGCTGTCTCTCTCTCTCCCTCTCTCTATCCCCCCCCTCTTCTGCTCTCTCTATCCACCCTTTTCTGCTCTCTCTATCTCCCCCTCTTTAGAGCAGCTCTCTGTCTCCCTGCATACTTGGCCCCGTCCGGCCCTGCCCATGCCACACCCACCACAACCCCGTCACGCCAGGCCACGCCCATGTCCACCTCATCCGGCCACGCCCACTCCACCACACGATGCCAGGAGGTCAGTTGGAAGGCCCAGGTGTGTTTGTCCTTGTGCGCATCTCTACTGCGCATGACATGCTTCGGACAAACACACTTGGCCTTTTATTATATAGGATACAACATCAATTAAGTGAAAAAATACAAAAAACATATCAACAAAATATCTCTTTATATAGTGGGAAACCAATTTTGCTTTTGGGTCATATTGTCTATGTTTGTGATTGACAGTGGAGCTCATTTGCATGTGGTTGTAATGTACAAAGAGTGCAAAATGCAAATCAGCCATTTTTGGATTAGAGGTTTGTTGCGCAGTTGTATTTTTTTATATATTGATTTGTTTTTCAGCGATTGACAGCCATTATCAGTTGTTAAAGTGAAGGTAAACTTGAGCGTACTCGCTCAAGTCATAGGATATAATTAAAAAAATTAATGAATCTGTAATTCATGAAATCTGTAATTTCAGTCCCTTTGCACAAACGTCCCGGCCCGTGGGAAACAATGATTAGTGGATTGCAGATGAGTCATCTTTCATTCAACTGAGGACTATGGCAGGCAGAGGAACGGCGCTTATCATTCCGGCATTAAAATGTAAATAACTAAGAAGATCAGGATAAATTACAGATTTCATGAATAAAAGTCTCTCTAATTTTTTTTAATTATATCCTATGGACTTGAGCGAGTAAACTCATTTTTACCTTCACTTTTACAGTGCCGATGTAGGGAAATGGAGATTGATATCATAGGAGTTATCAAGCTCAGCTGTGTTTCTCAGTAGGTTGAAAATAGTAAGGAGCACCAGCCGGAAATAAATTAAATTAAAAGTTACTTTTATTTGTAAACTGTGTTAAAACACTTGTAACCCAGGCTGAGACTCAAGATAGGAGGGGTCAGCAAACAAACAGCTGACATGTTTCGGCTCAAAGCCGTAATCAAAGCTACTTTGATTACGGGCTTCGAGCCGAAACGCGTCAGTTGTTTGTTTGCTGACCTCCTATCTTGTGTCTCGGCCTGGGTTACCAGGTGTTTTAACACAGTTTACAATAAAAAGTACTTTAATATAATTTATTTCCGGCTGGTGCTACTTACTCTTTTCTACCTACTGCGTAATTTGACCAAACTAGTGAGCACAGCTAGTGATCTATTGTCACGAAATCTGTTCCATGCTGTAGGAGAGCTGGAGCCGACCCGTTACTAACCAATTGCAGTGGAGCTGGATTCACACAACCCCCGGTGACATCATGGAAGAGCCAGTGGATTGGCTGTTTACTCCATCTGAGGGGGAGGATCCGTTCAGCTCTCTGTATCCACAGAGGTACAGTCTGGAAGCGCCCCCGGGTGACGACATAAGGGTGTTTGCGGTAAGAGACGCTAACAGAATAAGAAGAAAGCCAAAGCGATCCAGAAGGGCACTCGTTACAGTGAGATAAATCACGGAGGCCGAGTGAGCCCTGTTAGGTACTGCACCTGAACGCACCACAAGCTTGCTACTCTGCGAGGAGAAGGGGGGGGTAAGCGCCTCTTTCTTCCTTTTGCAATATTTTTGGGATGTATTGGGAGGATTGTTTCCCACTAACTTTAACCACTTTTACAAGGGAAGAGACTTTGTTGTGTTGCTGTGTGGTTTGACTCAGTAACATGTGGATTTTTGTTAATAAAAAAAAAAAGAGAATAACCAATCCATTTTAGAATTTCAGAAAGATTGGATTAAGGCCATTGTCTCACATTCCAATCTATTTAAAAATGTTGTTCAAAAACTTCAAATACACCTACAGTGGGTTTTTGTTTTCTCTCTCAACAACTATTTGAATCAGTTAAAGGGATATGAAACCCCAAATTTTTTATTTTATGATTCAGATAGAGCGATGAATTTTTAAACAACTTTCCAATTTACTTTTATCATTTTTGCTTCATTTGGTATCCTTTATCGAAGGAGCAGCAATACAGTAACTGAGACTAGCTGAACACATTATTAAACTAATGACAAGAGGCATTTATGTGCAGACACCAATCAGCAGCTAGCATTGAGCTCCAGGGCTTAGCAAGGTAATGCTTTTCAGCAAAGGAAACCAAGAGAATGAAGCTAATTAGATAATAGAAGTTAATTAAATAAGTTGTTTACAATTGTTTGCTCTGTCTGAATAATGAAAGAAAATGTTTGGGTTTCATGTTCCTTTAAGATGCTTGATATACAAATGTTGGAAGTTTTCAAACACCAAGACAACAGCAGGATATATGTGGTCAATCACAAAGGAAAACGTGGTAGTTAATTGTTTAAAAAATTAATGATGAGAGACCAATGTACTTAAATGCAGGTTTTTTACTAACCAGTAATTATGATTTATGATATATTCACAATTAACAATTTCTTGTGGTTTTGTGTAAATTTATAATAAACACTGCTAAAACATCTAACATAATAAACATTGCTAAAACACTTAGGGCTAGATTACAAGTGGAGAGCTAAATATCGCTTTCAAGAAAGCGATATTAACACTCCACTTTGTAATACCAGTGCACACGCTAATGTGCGCTGGTATGACAAGTTAACAGCAATGGGAACGCAAGCTTGTGTTCGCATTGCTGGGAAGCATTGCACTCATGAGAGTGAGCTTCCATAGGCTCCAATGGGAACCTCATTCTGATGCTGTCAGAGGCGGCATCTTAACTAAAACGCAGTGAAAGGGGTAAGTAGCGCATCAATTGCAGCATTTATGTGTTAATACAGATATTAACACATAAATATATGTATATAAGCATGCACATATATATTTATGGGGAGCACACAGTTCCCATAGACTGCAAACTAAAGGCACTTTTCAGTGCCGTTTTTTTTTTTTTTTAACACCCCACTCCCACCAACTTTAAAGCCCCAAATCTGCCTAGTGCAGATGTTTTTTATTAAAAAAAAGCTAAAAAATTTTAATTTAAAACTAAAATGCCCTCTATTTTGAGGGCATTTGGGGCATTTTTAGAAAATTAACCAGAGCAAGCTTGCGGTACCAATAACCGGCCACTTGTAATGGCTGGTTAATTATCGTGCACCTGTGGGTGCACAATATTTTAGTGCTCCACTTGTAATCTAGCTCTTAATTGCAACCATAAATGGTTATTGTTATTATTAAGATTGTACAAGTTTATGACTTAAATGTAAATTGGGCTATGATTTTAGATTTTTAACTAAACCATGTAGCAACTATGGACTTGACGTGGAGTGCTATTTAACATTATCGCTAGAGCGTTAACTGCGTTTGAAGTAAGCTTTTTGTGCACAACGGTTGTGCTCGTATTATGAGCTAAATTTATACTGTTTTCGCTCGCAAACCTGACGCACGGAAAAAGCCGTAGAATATTGCACGCCTCCGATGGTATTTTGGATAATATATACTGTATCTATTCCTATATATATATATATATATATATATATATATACTGTATATATATATGTATATATACATATATACATGATTATATATAGGTATAGATATATACAGATATAGCGCAGGTACGCCTGTGCGAAACATGTCAGGTGTTCCATGTCTGAATATGTCTAACCTTGTGAACGAATAAACCTTTTCTGATTATTAATCGATTACTAGCCTGAGGAAACAGCGTGGTTAACGCTGAGAAACGCGTAGCGTGTTTTACTGATTATACTTGAATTTTTTATATTGTTTTTAACATTTTATAAAGCATCTTTTCATTCAACTTCTGGAGCCTCCTGTTCATCATTTGCTGTTCACAGCCATCACCGGAGCAGAGGATATCCTTTGTTTATACATATGTGCACTGGGCCACTAAAATATACCCAGTAAGCTTCACTTGCACTATTGTGTGCATCACACATTGTGAGTATCCATCTTCTTGGGAGCAGCTTATGGGGTCCACATTTGTAATTGTTCTGCACTAGGAGTCGCCCTCTTCTTCTTTCCCTTTTCCAGACTGCTGAATGTGATCCTGATTCAAGGAGGAGCTGCCCTTGCTTTGGTGCACAGTATACTGGGACACTGCTGAGTTTCCAGATCACTCTCCTCGGCATTATCTCTGCCGCCATACTTTGTATTGAGTATTATTCAACTGCTTTATCTCTGCCGCCATACTTTGTATTGAGTATTATTCAACTGCATTATCTCTGCCGCCATACTTTGTATTGAGTATTATTCAACTGCTTTATCTCTGCCGCCATACTTTGTATTGAGTATTATTCAACTGCATGACTTTCTTATGCTCCCTATCTACTGGCTACACTAGGAGGCGCCTTTTCTCTCTTTTTATATTCTGCTATGTGCAGAACATTGGAATGTGAAATATTTACAGTAAATACACAGTATAACACTTTATTACATATGAATATTGCATAAATATGTTTTTACATGTTTTCATCTACTTGACTGCAAAGAGCTCCAATGCATATTATATATATATGGGTCTTGTAGTTTTTGTTAGTACTGCCTAACACTACCAGAAACCATGGGCTCTGCTTGTTTTTTTGTTTTGTTTGTTTTTTCATCAGTGGTCTACTTGCTTCTGTTTGAATGTGAAACCCTCCCAAAAACAAGTGTGAGTCAACAGGTGTGTATACGTCTACTATCAGACACCAAGGTGATTCAGACAAAGAGCAGACTGAAGGGAGGGACATAGGTGGAATGAGACTGGGAAATGTTAGAAGTAGAAAGGGACACAATCAAAAAGATAAAAGCATGGAGAATATGCAGACATACAGAAAAAGTTGGATCAGGCAAAGACACGGTGGCAAGAAGAATTTATGAGGGTAATACATAGGAAGACGAACGCTGGAGAATGAATAGCTTTTTGCGCAAAGTCTTTTTAATAATATGCTAACAAAGTAGTACGCCATAATAAAGAGCTATATTGTAGATAAAAAACATGTCCTTTCAGCTTAGGCATTTCTCCAACAACTACTTGTGGATGCTTTTTGTTAAAATAGATCTTATCTGTTAAACAGAAATCACTACAACAAAAAATGTGCCATATTTATCATATAAATACAATTTATTCAATAGGCACTGCCCTGACCAATGTACATTTAGAATGGGAGACTACAGTTAATTGTATTGCGACCCTCAAGTAGCCCTAACAGACCAGACTTTCATTATAGCTGAACTAGAGCACAGGTGAAATAATCAGCTTATAGGTGAGAGAAGGTTAGTAACCGTGGTTACTGATCAGCTGATTATTTCACCTGTGCTCTCGTTCAGCTATAATGAAAACCTGGCCTGTTGGGGGTAATTGAGGACCACGGTAGAGAAACACTGTTTTAGATTAATCCTACTGCTCTAGCAGTTGTTTTTTTTTGTTTTTGTTTACACAATTTGTCAATAAAGTTACATTTTAATATTGTTTCCATGAGATATGGAACTTAAAGCTTCTTCTCACTATGTGATTTTCTATTGCTATTATTTGCACCTGATTTGTTTTTTCATTTATAGTAACTCAGTGTACACACACAGCTATAATGACTTTACTATTTACACTATAATTGTTATTATCTGATTTGTATGGTTACATTTTCATTCTTTTTATTCAAAAAACCACATCATAGTTACAAGCAACAACCGGAATTACACTCCAAAATTTAGAACCAGAGCCAGTAACTGCTTGGGTAGGTTTTCCCTATTGTATTATTCTCTTCATGTGTTGCGCTAGTTGGTGCTATGGACACCTGGCGATATACTCACATCATGTCATTACACTTGAACAAAGTGTTCCTGGGTATGTTTATCAACGCTTGGCAGGAGAGTGTTTAGAGATCACTGAGCTCCCAGAAAAATGTGCTGTCCCCAACCCCTGTTTATCCAGTCTGTTTAATTTGTGCAAGTCCATTTTCTCCTCTAATTTAAAGACAAACATTTATGTATAAAACTTTAAAGGGGCATAAGAATCAAAATTAAACTTTTATGATTTTGATAGAGTGTACAATTCAAAAAACAACTTTTCAATATACTTAGGTAGGCTCTGAAATGGAAACGTGTCTTGAATGCTGTATGGCAGCAGTACCAGCAACAATGTTATCTATATAGAGCATGATCCTGAGCCTACCTCAGTGCTCTCATAGAAAGGAGCTAAACCTCAATAAAGGATACCAAGGGATCAAAGTATTTTTAGTACATTTTGACCATGCCTCTTCATATATTTAATCCTGTTTCTGTTCCAGCAATGATCGTACATAGGGCTAAGTATGTTGGCTAATTCTCCACACACTGGAGGACTGTTCATATGCGCAACTGCAGACCATATACAGCCTTGATACACTCATATGACTATTTATTGAGCTTGGCTGGCTAATTTATATGTTGCTTTATAAAGTCCACTTCCCTTATAAGCTAAAACTTATAATACGATTTACAGCATAAAGTAATGTGGGGGTTTAGGATGGAATTCTGTGAGGGTGAGGCATGATTAAGGTGAGGATTCCTTGGTGGTGATGATTAATTCAATTGGTTGTGTGTGTTGTTTAGGGTGGTAATTTCCTTATAGGTGAGTGTAGGAAGTTTTTGTATTGGATGGGGCACAGTGACCACTCTTCGGTTGGGAAATTCTATGACGTAGAGGGGTTTTCTCAACTTGGTGAGTGGTATGATAGGTTGGAAATTTACACTTGGGTGGGGTGCCTTTAGCACTATGGGGGTCGGGAAGCATGGGTGGGTGGATCCGCTGCTTTAAAGGGTCATTTAATTAAAAATGTAATTCCCCATATATGTTTAATCATGTGTAATAAAATGGTGATTTTTTTAACTTCATCCTAAAACGTTGGAATGAATCCTGCTAAAATCATATCACTAACCCTGCAACATTGTACACAAGGGTTGATTGATCAGTGCAGGAGCTAATTTATGTCTCTAATTGCCAGAGCAAAGGAGATAAGACACACATACTCAAAACATTTTTCAAGAGATATGCCTATGGACTGCTAAACAATGCATTTAAGTGCTTTAGTGAAAGCGATATTTTGCGCTCCACTTGTAATCTGACCCTTAATGTGCTAAAAGGGTCAGGTGACTTAAAATTATTATGCTGATGAGTAAAGCAATTTAAAGACTAATGCACTTGGGAAACTGAGAGGATTCCCTAATATGGGTTAGATTACGAGTTGCGTGCAAGTGAAAAGGTGTTTATCGATACTGTTTGCATGCATCAGGTTTTTCGCTCATATTAAAAGTTGAAAGTACTTGCGTTCTCTTGAGTGCAATTGAAGTTAGGGCGCATCAGGTTAGCGCTACCTCAGAGCTCTGGTTAACTGTTTCGCAAAACAAAAAGTGTCACAAAACACATCACATCACATTACAAAGTACAGTTACACTAATAACACCATCTTATAAACAATATTAAAAAAAATATTGCACAAAAAAAGTTATAAAGGCTCAAAGATATGAAGTCTCAGGTGTTAGAAAAAAAAAGGCTGCAATGGGCTTTAACATAGAGATACATACATATGCATGTCTAAATATGTGTATATATACTGTATTTGTTTATATGTTTGTATATGTATTTATGTATTTATATGTGTATAAATGTATTACAGACATATATACACATAAACACATAAATACATATGTACACACATATAGACATATATAGAAGTGCATTGGATCTCTTTGCAGTTCAGTAAATGAAGACATGTAAAAGCATATTTAATAAAGGTTTTAACTATCTATTTATTGTAAATATTTTACATTCCAATGTTCTGCTTATAGCAGAATATGTTCAAAGTATTTATAAATAGATATTATTCTGTATAATACATCAGACATATATAGAAATATGTATTTATGAATAAATAGAACATATTATTTTATGTGTAGAACCTTAGGCCTAGATTTGGAGTTTGGCGGTAGCCGTGAAAACCAGCGTTAGAGGCTCCTAACGCTGGTTTTAGGCTACCTCCGGTATTTGGAGTCAGTCAAAAAAGGGTCTAACGCTCACTTTTCAGCCGCGACTTTTCCATACCGCAGATCCCCTTACGTCATTTGCGTATCCTATCTTTTCAATGGGATCTTTCTAACTCCGGTATTTAGAGTCGTGGCTGAAGTGAGCGTTAGAAATCTAACGACAAAACTCCAGCCGCAGAAAAAAGTCAGTAGTTAAGAGCTTTCTGGGCTAACGCCGGTTCATAAAGCTCTTAACTACTGTGCTCTAAAGTACACTAACACCCATAAACTACCTATGTACCCCTAAACCGAGGTCCCCCCACATCGCCGACACTCGATTACATTTTTTTAACCCCTAATCTGCCGACCGCCACCTACGTTATACTTATGTACCCCTAATCTGCTGCCCCTAACACCGCCGACCCCTGTATTATATTTATTAACCCCTAACCTGCCCCCCACAACGTCGCTGCCAGCTACCTACAATAATTAACCCCTAATCTGCCGACCGCAAAGCGCCGCCACCTACATTATAGCTATGTACCCCTAATCTGCTGCCCCTAAAACCGCCGACCCCTATATTACATTTATTAACCCCTAATCTGCCCCCCACAACGTCGCCTCCACCTGCCTACACTTATTAACCCCTAATCTGCCGAGCGGACCGCACCGCTATTATAATAAAGTTATTAACCCCTAATCCGCCTCACTAACCCTATAATAAATAGTATTAACCCCTAATCTGCCCTCCCTAACATCGCCGACACCTAACTTCAGTTATTAACCCCTAATCTGCCGACCGGAGCTCACCGCTATTCTAATAAATGTATTAACCCCTAAAGCTAAGTCTAACCCTAACACTAACACCCCCCTAAGTTAAATATAATTTTAATCTAGCGAAATTAATTAACTCTTATTAAATAAATGATTCCTATTTAAAGCTAAATACTTACCTGTAAAATAAACCCTAATATAGCTACAATATAAATTATAATTATATTATAGCTATTTTAGGATTAATATTTATTTTACAGGTAACTTTGTATTTATTTTAACCAGGTACAATAGCTATTAAATAGTTAAGAACTATTTAATAGCTAAAATAGTTAAAATAATTACAAATTTACCTGTAAAATAAATCCTAACCTAAGTTACAATTAAACCTAACACTACACTATCAATAAATAAATTAAATACAATTCCTACAAATAAATACAATGAAATAAACTAACTAAAGTACAAAAAATAAAAAAGAACTAAGTTACAAAAAATAAAAAAATATTTACAAACATTAGAAATATATTACAACAATTTTAAACTAATTACACCTACTCTAAGCCCCCTAATAAAATAACAAAGCCCCCCAAAATAAAAAAATGCCCTACCCTATTCTAAATTACTAAAGTTCAAAGCTCTTTTACCTTACCAGCCCTGAACAGGGCCCTTTGCGGGGCATGCCCCAAGAAGTTCAGCTATTTTGCCTGTAAAAAAAAAACATACAATACCCCCCCCAACATTACAACCCACCACCCACATACCCCTAATCTAACCCAAACCCCCCTTAAATAAACCTAACACTAAGCCCCTGAAGATCTCCCTACCTTGAGTCGTCTTCACCCAGCCGAGCCAAATTCTTCATCCAAGCGGAGCAAGAAGAGGTCCTCCATCCGGTAGAAGTCTTCATCCAAGCGGGGCAGAAGAGGTCTTCCATCCGATTGAAGTCTTCATCCAAGAGGCATCTTCTATCGTCATCCATCCGGAGCGGAGCGGCAGCATCCTGAAGACCTCCGACGCGGAACATCCATCCTGGCCGACGACTGAACGACGAATGACGGTTCCTTTAAATGACGTCATCCAAGATGGCGTCCCTCGAATTCCGATTGGCTGATAGGATTCTATCAGCCAATCGGAATTAAGGTAGGAATATTCTGATTGGCTGATGTAATCAGCCAATCAGAATCAAGTTCAATCCGATTGGCTGATCCAATCAGCCAATCAGATTGAGCTCGCATTCTATTGGCTGATCGGAACAGCCAATAGAATGCAAGCTCAATCTGATTGGCTGATTGGATCAGCCAATCGGATTGAACTTGATTCTGATTGGCTGATTCCATCAGCCAATCAGAATATTCCTACCTTAATTCCGATTGGCTGATAGGATTCTATCAGCCAATCGGAATTCGAGGGACGCCATCTTGGATGACGTCATTTAAAGGAACCGTCATTCATCGTTCAGTCGTCGGCCAGGATGGATGTTCCGCGTCGGAGGTCTTCAGGATGCTGCCGCTCCGCTCCGGATGGATGACGATAGAAGATGCCTCTTGGATGAAGACTTCAATCGGATGGAAGACCTCTTCTGCCCCGCTTGGATGAAGACTTCTACCGGATGGAGGACCTCTTCTTGCTCCGCTTGGATGAAGAATTTGGCTCGGCTGGGTGAAGACGACTCAAGGTAGGGAGATCTTCAGGGGCTTAGTGTTAGGTTTATTTAAGGGGGGTTTGGGTTAGATTAGGGGTATGTGGGTGGTGGGTTGTAATGTTGGGGGGGGGGTATTGTATGTTTTTTTTTACAGGCAAAAGAGCTGAACTTCTTGGGGCATGCCCCGCAAAGGGCCCTGTTCAGGGCTGGTAAGGTAAAAGAGCTTTGAACTTTAGTAATTTAGAATAGGGTAGGGCATTTTTTTATTTTGGGGGGCTTTGTTATTTTATTAGGGGGCTTAGAGTAGGTGTAATTAGTTTAAAATTGTTGTAATATATTTCTAATGTTTGTAAATATTTTTTTATTTTTTGTAACTTAGTTCTTTTTTATTTTTTGTACTTTAGTTAGTTTATTTCATTGTATTTATTTGTAGGAATTGTATTTAATTTATTTATTGATAGTGTAGTGTTAGGTTTAATTGTAACTTAGGTTAGGATTTATTTTACAGGTAAATTTGTAATTATTTTAACTATTTTAGCTATTAAATAGTTCTTAACTATTTAATAGCTATTGTACCTGGTTAAAATAAATACAAAGTTACCTGTAAAATAAATATTAATCCTAAAATAGCTATAATATAATTATAATTTATATTGTAGCTATATTAGGGTTTATTTTACAGGTAAGTATTTAGCTTTAAATAGGAATCATTTATTTAATAAGAGTTAATTAATTTCGCTAGATTAAAATTATATTTAAGTTAGGGGGGTGTTAGTGTTAGGGTTAGACTTAGCTTTAGGGGTTAATACATTTATTAGAATAGCGGCGAGATTAGGTCGGCAGATTAGGGGTTAATAATTGAAGTTAGGTGTCGGCGATGTTAGGGAGGGCAGATTAGGGGTTAATACTATTTATTATAGGGTTAGTGAGGCGGATTAGGGGTTAATAACTTTATAATAATAGCGGTGCGGTCCGCTCGGCAGATTAGGGGTTAATAAGTGTAGTTAGGTGGAGGCGACGTTGTGGGGGGCAGATTAGGGGTTAATAAATATAATATAGGGGTCGGCGGTGTTAGGGGCAGCAGATTAGGGGTACATAGGGATAATGTAAGTAGCGGCGGTTTACAGAGCGGCAGATTAGGGGTTAAAAATAATATGCAGGGGTCAGCGATAGCGGGGGCGGCAGATTAGGGGTTAATAAGTGTAAGGCTAGGGGTGTTTAGACTCGGGGTACATGTTAGAGTGTTAGGTGCAGACGTAGGAAGTGTTTCCCCATAGCAAACAATGGGGCTGCGTTAGGAGCTGAACGCGGCTTTTTTGCAGGTGTTAGGTTTTTTTTAAGCTCAAACAGCCCCATTGTTTCCTATGGGGGAATCATGCACGAGCACGTTTTTGAGGCTGGCCGCGTCCGTAAGCAACTCTGGTATCGAGAGTTGCAGTGGCGTTAAATATGCTCTACGCTCCTTTTTTGGAGCCTAACGCAGCCATTCTGTGGACTCTCAATACCAGAGTTATTTTAAAGGTGCGGCCAGAAAAAAGCCAGCGTAAGATACGCGCAGGGCCGCCACTAGAAATTTTAACCATTGATCAGGGCCCCCCTCCCCTCCTTTGACATGTGCAATTTTTGACCAAGTGACTAAAACGTATATGCACTTTATTCTTAAGTGTCTATTTAAATTGGAATTGTTGTAAAGGTAGTAACATACACACACACAGACACACTCATACACTGAAACACACACTCACACATAAGGATTCACATATAGACACTCTAGCAGACACGCAAAGAAACACACTCAGACACAGACACTCAGCACTTGTTTACATTGACCTGACAAGTAATGAAGTAAACTAGTTTTGTGAAAAAATTAGATTTAGAAAACAAAATATGGAGTTCTGATTATATTTTTGCAAAGGAAGATGACAACTAAATGATGACAACAGCATGCAGTGGCTGAAAGGAAGGGCCCTGAACTGCCAAAACAATAATTTAAAGGTTAAATGGTGGATTGGTGACTTCCAGAAAGGTCTTGTTAGTCTCAACGTCTGTAGAAAGATGTGAATAATCAGTAGTACGGCCAAAATGTCCTAAAAAGGAACGTGTATGTGCATAGTAGTTTAGTGCACACTCAGAAATCCTCTCAAATGCTAATACTTTACTCCTTGTAATAAAGATTCCCATGCTCAATTAGCACTCTGCTGTAGTACCCACTGGTGGCTGCCAAAATGTAAAAAAAAAAAAAAAAAAATCTTTTTTTTTAGTTCTTGCCTCATGGGCCCCCCCTGGCCCATTGGGCCCCTGACAGGAGTCACCCCTGTCACCCCCCTGATGGCGGCCCTGGATACGCGGGTCCTTACCGACAAAACTCTAAATCTAGCCGTTAGAATGTGAAATATTCATATTTTCATGTCAGGTTTAGCGCACTTCTGAATATGCAATCATATTTGCGCAATCATATTTTTTTTCTCCATTGGCTTCTATTGGGAAATAGGTTATCGTGAGCGCGATATTCTAAGCTCGTCTTTTTATGCACGTCGGGGTTATCGAGTGAGTGAGCGAAAACAGTTTATTTTCAACTTGTAATAAAAGCACAACTCACTGTGTGCAAAAAGCTTACTTCTAGCACAGTTAACGCTCGAGCGGGAGCATTAAATAATGCTCCACTTGTAATCTAGCCCTATATTGGGTCATGTACTTAAGGAGATAGTTAGGAGTCGAATTATCAATGTCTGGCAGACATAATACGCTGTAGCGTATCATGTTCGCAAGACATTGCTGACAGCATATGCTGTCTGCATTTAGCATTGCATAAGCAATTTTAGTGATCTGTGCAATGCCGCCCCCTGCAGATTGGCCGCTAGCAGGGGGTGTCAATCAGCCCGATCGTATGAGATCAAGCAGATT
Organism: Bombina bombina; assembly: GCF_027579735.1. Classification (NCBI taxonomy): domain Eukaryota; kingdom Metazoa; phylum Chordata; class Amphibia; order Anura; family Bombinatoridae; genus Bombina; species Bombina bombina. Next base: position 709,596,296 of record NC_069504.1, read on the forward strand.
GATGTCCGCAGCCTCAGAGGCAGCGGACCAGTTAGGGAGCAGCGGTCTTAAGACCGCTGCTTCTTAACTGCTGTTTCCGGCGAGCCTGAAGGCTTGCGCGGAAACAGGGGCATCAGGGGCCATTCCGTGCTTGATAAATCGGCCCCTTAGACTAGACTGTACCACAGACTCAGGTATTTGTAAGTTTTATTGTAAATATAAAGAATAAACAACAGTAATATACAACAGGCTTGGCAGATGTAGATATAGATCATCTCTGATGCGTACGGGGATCCATGCTTCATCAAAGAAACAAAACATCCCTATTTGGTTACTTATAAGCATGGTTTATCAATCAAATTAGTTTTATTGATAACAAATATATAGTAACAATCCTAGGGTTCATCAAAGTTGTATAACTAATAAAGGTCCCAGTGTATGTTGTTATTAATATTTATAATACAGTAATAAACAATTAAACTAACCTTCCATTATCATTTTATGTATTTCTGTAATTATCATACAACTTGAAAATTCAATAAAAATAATAAAATATAAAAAAAAACAATAAAATAAACCAACACTTGCATGTAATCATTTGGTGCATACAAAAACAACATAAAACATATACATTGACTATTTATAACTATTTGTGACTCGTGATCATATTGAACTTAAAGGGATATGAAATCCATTTTTTTTAAGGATTCAGATAGCGCATGTAATTTTAAGCAACTTTCTAATTTATTCCTATTATCAAATTTTCTTCACTCTCTTGGTATCTTTATTTCAAAAGCAGGAATGTAAAGCTTAGGAGCTGGCCCATTTTTGGTTACGCAACTGGGTAGCGTTTGTTGATTGGTGGCTTTTCACATTTTATTTTATCACTTCCCTTTTCTTTTTTCACGCCTTATACACCCCCCGTTACCTCCTTTCTCTTCTATGTCAGTTTTTATTTATTCTCTTTAACACATTCTCTTTCCCACGTCTGACACATATTTTCTCCTTCCTCTTTCTCATTTCATTCTTACCCTCCAATTCTCTTGAGCTTTTTCTTTTCTATTTTTTTTTTTTTTTCAAATATACTCACAAATATTATGCCGTTGAAAACGACCATCATCATTTTCAGGAACGAAATGCAGCTCATTTTAATGCCTAAAAAAGAAGGTTATAAAAATGTAAGTTATAATTTGATCAATTCTGAACCACACTGAATATTTCTAATATCTTTCAGCTCTCTCACATACCACCTTTTGTAAATAAAATAAATACATTTTTTAGTTTTCTGTGCTTGCCATGTAAATACAGTATATATACATGAGACCACAATACAAATATATTCTATAGAGAATTACCATATTGATATTTTTTATTATCTTAATTATCTATTTTTAAAACACATTGCAAACGTGTAACATTATGGGGCCTATCTATCAAGCGTATGGAGCTTGAGGGCCTGTGTTTCTGGCGAGCCTTCAGACTCGCCAGAAACACAAGTTAATACGATCAGGTTGATTGACACCCCCCTGCTAGAGGCCAATTGGCCGCGGATCTGCAGGGGGCGACGTTGCACAAGCAGTTCACAAGAGCTGCTTGTGCAATGCTGAATGCGGAGAGCGTATTGCTCTCCGCATTCAGCGAGGTCTGTCGGACATCATCTGCAATGTCGGATCATGTCCGACAGGCCTTTCATAAATAGGCCCCCAAATCTCAATATTAGGAAAAAGCTGAATTCTCACACACTATTAAGTAAACACTTGTGCATAGCTTGACCCAATAACTGTAGCTAAACATTCAAATAAGTAAAGCGCTAAATTAACATGCGCCGGTAAATGGGCAAATTTGCCCATTTACGGGTACACATTAAATAACCAGCCATTACGAGTGGCTGGTTAATGCTACCACAAGCTTGCGGTAGCACTTTGAGCTAGGAAAATTAACAAGAGGTCAGACCACTAATTAATCCAAAAAAATGCCCCCCGTAATAAAGTGTACATTTACTTTTAAAAATAAAAAATATGACCGTCACTTTTTATTAAAATAACTGCACAAAGCAGTTATAAGGAGTTAAAGTAAGCGGATGTGGGGCGTTACAAAAAAACATTTACATTGTGGTCTATGGGGCCTGTGTTATCATTGTTAATATACAGTATATGTATATGCTTATATACATATATATATAGTATACTGTATATTTTTATATATATATATATATATATATATGTTAATGTGTGTAGATACACATATAAACACATAAATATATATGTATATATTCATATACATATATATTTAAACTTTGCTGCCCAACGCTGCGCAACTTACCCCCTTCGCTGAGCTAGGTTCTGTGCTGTGTCTATCGGCATCAGAACGAGGCTCCCATTGAAGCCTATGGAAGTGCACTCTCGCTCAACTTCAAATACCAGTGCACATCTGCATGCACTAGTATCACGAGTGGAGCTCAAATACCGTGCTTGCGAAAGCACAATTTGGCACTCCACTTGTAATCTGGCCATAAATGTTTGTTAGGCTAGTACAATATGTGGACCATTTGCTTTCACAGTATAGGAGTAAACATCCACTGTGTTACTATGCAGTCTCAACATTTCAACTTCTAATCACAAATGGCAAATGAAGTAAATTAAAACATTGGTGCATTTAACATTGCACAAACATTTCTGGTGAAATGCTTGTGCAATGCCGCCCCCTGCACATTCGCGACCAATTGGCTGCTAGCAGGGGGTGTCAATCATTCCGATCAGATCGGATTGGGATGATTACAGTCCGACCCATCAAAGCTGGAAACTTCGGGGGTAAATCTACCCCATAGTGTGTATTACATGTTGTATATATAATAACAGACCTTTTAAGAAGCTCATCCTCTGACCCCCGGTCTCATCTGACGTGTTTCACCTTAGCTTTATCAAAGGTCTGTTATTATATATACAGGGAGTGCAGAATTATTAGGCAAGTTGTATTTTTGAGGATTAATTTTATTATTGAACAACAACCATGTTCTCAATGAACCCAAAAAACTCATTAATATCAAAGCTGAATAGTTTTGGAAGTAGTTTTTAGTTTGTTTTTAGTTATAGCTATTTTAGGGGGATATCTGTGTGTGCAGGTGACTATTACTGTGCATAATTATTAGGCAACTTAACAAAAAACAAATATATACCCATTTCAATTATTTATTTTTACCAGTGAAACCAATATAACATCTCAACATTCACAAATATACATTTCTGACATTCAAAAACAAAACAAAAACAAATCAGTGACCAATATAGCCACCTTTCTTTGCAAGGACACTCAAAAGCCTGCCATCCATGGATTCTGTCAGTGTTTTGATCTGTTCACCATCAACATTGCATGCAGCAGCAACCACAGCCTCCCAGACACTGTTCAGAGAGGTGTACTGTTTTCCCTCCTTGTAAATCTCACATTTGATGATGGACCACAGGTTCTCAATGGGGTTCAGATCAGGTGAACAAGGAGGCCATGTCATTAGATTTTCTTCTTTTATACCCTTTCTTGCCAGCCACGCTGTGGAGTACTTGGACGCATGTGATGGAGCATTGTCCTGCATGAAAATCATGTTTTTCTTGAAGGATGCAGACTTCTTCCTGTACCACTGCTTGAAGAAGGTGTCTTCCAGAAACTGGCAGTAGGACTGGGAGTTGAGCTTGACTCCATCCTCAACCCGAAAAGGCCCCACAAGCTCATCTTTGATGATACCAGCCCAAACCAGTACTCCACCTCCACCTTCCTGGCGTCTGAGTCGGACTGGGGCTTTCTGCCCTTTACCAATCCAGCCACGGGCCCATCCATCTGGTCCATCAAGAATCACTCTCATTTCATCAGTCCATAAAACCTTAGAAAAATCAGTCTTCAGATATTTCTTGGCCCAGTCTTGACGTTTCAGCTTGTGTGTCTTGTTCAGTGGTGGTCATCTTTCAGCCTTTCTTACCTTGCCATGTCTCTGAGTATTGCACACCTTGTGCTTTTGGCACTCCAGTGATGTTGCAGCTCTGAAATATGGCCAAACTGGTGGCAAGTGGCATCTTGGCAGCTGCACGCTTGACTTTTCTCAGTTCATGGGCAGTTATTTTGCGCCTTGGTTTTTCCACACGCTTCTTGCGACCCTGTTGACTATTTTGAATGAAACGCTTGATTGTTCGATGATCACGCTTCAGAAGCTTTGCAATTTTAAGAGTGATGCATCCCTCTGCAAGATATCTCACTATTTTTGACTTTTCTGAGCCTGTCAAGTCATTCTTTTGACCCATTTTGCCAAAGGAAAGGAAGTTGCCTAATAATTATGCACACCTGATATAGGGTGTTGATGTCATTAGACCACACCCCTTCTCATTACAGAGATGCACATCACCTAATATGCTTAATTGGTAGTAGGCTTTCGAGCCTATACAGCTTGGAGTAAGACAACATGCATAAAGAGGATGATGTGGTCCAAATACTCATTTGCCTAATAATTCTGCACTCCCTGTACAACCTGAAATAAACGCTATGTTTTAACTTACTTTGTTTGCCATTGGTGATTAGAAGTTGACATGTTGAGACTGCATACTAACATAGTTGATGTTTACTCCTATACTGTGCAAGCAAATGGTCCACATACTGTACAAACCTAACAAACATGTATTAAGTTTCATAACATTAAAGGGACATAATACTCATATGCTTAATCACTTGAAACTGATGCAGTATAACTGTAAAAAGCTGACAAGAAAATATCACCTGAGCATCTCTATGTAAAAAAGGAAGATATTTTACCTCACAATTTCCTCAGTTCAGCAGAGTAAGTTCAGTGTAAAACAATATACTTCAGCTGTTGCTCAGCTGCAGGTAAAAAAAAATAAAAAATTAAGAAAGGAACAGCAGCCAATCAGCATCAGCAGCGCTGAGGTCATGAACTCTTTTACTGTGATCTCATGAGATTTAACTTAACTCTCATGAGATTTCATTGTAAACTTCCTTACCCTGAATAGGAAAATAAGATGAGTGTGCACGTAAGCTCACTCCCTTAGCTGTCCCGGGACAGACAAACTGATTTGCTGCTTTGAAGTCCTTTACAAAGGGATGTGGCTACTGAGGAACTTTTGAGGTAAAATATCTTTCTTTTTTACATAGAGATCTTCAGGTGATATTTTCTAGTCCGCTTTTTACAGCTATGCTGCATCACTTTCAAGTGTTTCAACATTTGGGTATCATGGCCCTTTAATTCTACCACACATGTCAGTGGCTTATTTAGGTAAAAAAAGCAAAAAAAACTGCTGCCTACCTTACACTAACAATTTTATATCATATTTGCAATTCATATTTATTCCTTCTTAGATGTAATACATGCCAACAGTGTTTAAATTTTGACTAAAATAGAAATGACAAGAGGCATATATGTGTAGCCACCAATCACCAGCTAGCTACCAGTAATGCATTGCTACTCATGAGCCTATCTAGGTATGCTTTTTAAACAAAGTATACCAAGAGAACGAAACAAATTTAATAATAGAAATTAAATGAAAAGTCTCTTGAAATTCCATTTTCTCTCTGTACAGTTAACGTAATTTTAACTTCTATGTCCATTTACCCCCCTTGTTCCCAGTAATCAACAAAGTGCAGTGGCTTACCACTTATACTGCCAGTAGGACACACAAGGCTAAATTACAAGTGCCTCTGTAAATATGTTTTTTCTGCTAGCGTTAAGCTTCTTGTGCTTCTCGGATTCCGCTGAAATTACAAGTTGAAATATAAAAAAATATTTTTCACTAGCAGTAACCCGAGAAGCGGAAAAATCCTGACCGGAGTTTTCACGTGCGCGTGCATGTATTCCCCATAGAAACTTGCGCAAACAACCTCACATTTTCACATTCCCCATAAAAGTCAATAAAGAAAAAAAAAGTAAAAAAAACTAACACACTACCATAAGCCCCTAGCCTAGTAACCCCTAAACCGCCATCCTACACATTGCAAAGAACCTAAACAATTAACCCCTAAACCGCCATCCCCACAACGCAAACACTAATTAAAACTATTAAACCCTAAAACGCCATCTACCCACAACACAAAGTTACAAACTAACATTTAAACCCCCTAACCTAACACCACCAATCTTAACCCAAATTAAAATACCCCTTAATTTACTAAAAAAAATACTACCTTTAAAAAAACAACTTACTTGTAAAATTAAATAAAAACCTAATTTTACCTTTAAAAATAAAAACATTACACAAATAAAAAAAAACTACAGAAAAAATTACAGAAAAACAACAACCTAACATTACAGAAAAAAACCTTACATTACAGAAAAAAAACTAACATTACAGAAAATAAAAAAAATACCAAAAATAAAAAAAATACCAAAAATAAAAAAAATTAATCCTATTCTAATACCCCTTAAAAAACAACAACCCAAAAATAAAAAAAAATCCTTTTCTAAAATAAACTACCAATAGCCAATAAAAGGGCCTTTTGTAGGACATTGCCCTAAAGCGATCAGCTCTTTTGCTTTAAAACCACCACTAACCCCTCTAACATTACAACCCCCCAGCCCCCAAACCCCCCAAAATAAAAAAAACCCTAACTAAAGAAACTAAATTACCCATTCAGCTCTTTTGCTGCCCAAATTTTTTTTTAGAGATTCATTTTTTTTTGTAATTTGGTTGGCAAAAGAGCTAAATGCCCTTTTAAGGGCAATGCCCGTCCAAATACCGTTTTCAGGGTAATGGGTAATTTAGGTTTTTTTAGTTAGGTTTTTTATTTTTGGGGGGTTGTAATGTTAGAGGGGTTAGTGTTTTTTTTTAAGCAAAAGAGCTGATTGCTTTAGGGCAAAGTCCTGCAAAAGGCCATTTTATAGGCTATTGGTAGTTTATTTTTAGAATAGGATTTGTTTTATTTTGGGGTTGGTTTTTAAGGGGCATTAGAATAGGATTATTATTTTTTTATTCTGTAATGTTAGTTTTTTCTGTAACGTTAGTTTTTTTTTAATTTCTGTAATGTTAGGTTTTAATTTAAAATCCTATTCTAAAACAAACTACTAATAGTTGTTAAAATGGCCTTTTGTATGGCATTGCCCTAAAGCGATCAGCTCTTTTGCTTAAAACCCCCCACTAACCCCTCTAACATTAGAAGCCCCCCTCAACCCCGCAAAATAAAAATAAAAACTATCTAAAAAAAACTAAATTACCCATTGCCCTGAAATGGGCATTTGGATGGGCATTGCCCTTAAAAGGGCATTCAGCTCTTTTGCTGCCCAAATTAAAAAAAAACAACCTAATCTATGAAAAAAAACACCCCACAAAAAAAACCCTAACACTAACCCCATAAATATACTCACCAATGATGATGATGATGATGACAGCGCTCCATCTTCTTCATCCAGACGGAGGTACATCTTCATCCAGCTGGCAGTCCATCTTTATACAGGCAAAGGTTCATCTTTATCCAGGTGGCATTCCACCTTCTTCCAGGTGGCGGTCCATATTCTTCATCCCAGTGATGGAAGCGGCAAAATCGGTCCTCCTCTTGCAATCTTCAACACGGGGGTCCTCTTCATACGGTATCCAGCCGCACACTGAATAGTTAATGCGAGGTACCCCTTTTATATAGGGGTACCCTTACATTCCTATTGGCTGATTTGAATATTTAAATTCATATCAGCCAATAGAATTAAAGGAAAAAGCTTTCATTCTATTGACTGATTTGAATTTGAAGATTCAAATTAACCAATAGGAATGCAAGGGTACCCCTATATAAAACGGTACATCGCATTCACTTTTCAGTGTGCGGCTGGAGACCGTATGAATAGGACCTCCGTGTTGAAGATTGCAAGAGGAGGACCAATGTCGCCGTTGACATCACCGGGATGAAGAAGATGGACCGCTGCCTAGAAGAAGATGGACTGCTGCCTTCATGAAGATGTACTTCTGCTTGGCTGAAGATGGACCGCTGCCTAGATGAAGATGGACCTCAACCTGGATGAAGAAGATGGAGCGCCACCATCATCATCATCGCTAAGTACCTTTATGGGGTTAGTGTTAGGGTTTTTTTCTTTCATGTAATTGGCAAGAGTCCATAAGCTAGGGATATAGGTATATGGGATATACAATCCTACCAGGAGGGGCAAAGTTTCCCAAACCTCAAAATGCCTATAAATACACCCCTCACCACACCCACAATTCAGTTTTTTACAAACTTTGCCTCCTATGGAGGTGGTGAAGTAAGTTTGTGCTAAGATTTCTACGTTGATATGCGCTTCTCAGCATTTTTAAGCCTGATTCCTCTCAGAGTACAGTAAATGTCAGAGGGATGTGAAGGGAGTATCACCTATTGAATGCAATGTTTTTCCTCACGGGAGATCTATTTCATAGGTTCTCTGTTATCGGTCGTAGAGATTCATCTCCTACCTCCCTTTTCAGATCAACGATATACTCTCATATTCCATTACCTCTACTGATAACCATTTCAGTACTGGTTTGGCTATCTGCTATAAGTGGATGGGTGTCTTTTGGTAAGTATGTTTTCATTACTTAAGACACTCTCAGCTATGGTTTGGCACTTTATGTATTTATATTAAGTTCTAAATATATGTTTTGTACTTATATTTGCCATGATTCAGGTTTCAGTATATTTCCTTTTGCAGACTGTCAGTTTCATATCTGGGAAATGCATTTTTTAGGAAAATGTATTTCTTACCTGGGGTATAGTCTTTTTTCAATTGACTGTCATTTTAAATTTGTGGGTAGAATTAGGCTCGTGAGGGCGCAAAATGCCAAAAGATATTGCGTCATTTTTGCAACAAGATTTTTTTGGCACAAAGTTACGTTCGATGACGCAAATTCATAATTTCCAGCGTCTTTGTCGACGCCGAGTCCTTTCACAAGGTTGCGTCTTCAATGATGCGAGTGTGTCATTTCCGGATGTTGTTAGCACCAACATTTTTTCTCTGTTTGTTTGTGCGTCATACTTGGCGCCAAATATTTTTATTGTTTTAAACCCCATTCCTATATGCCTCTTGCCTTTTTTCTCTATCAGAGGGCTATGCTGTTTGCATTTTTTTCCCATTCCTGAAACTGCCATATAAGGAAATAGATCATTTTGCTTTATATGTTGTTTTTTCTCTTACATTTGCAAGATGTCTCAATCTGATCCTGTCTCAGAAATCACTGTTGGAACCCTGCTGACTGATAACAGTTCTACCAAAGCTAAGTACATTTGTTGTAATCTTGTGGAGATTATATCTCCAGCTGTGGTTTGTATTAAGTTGTCATGATAAACTTTTACATGCAGGGAATGTGTCCATCAGTAATAGTACATTGCCTGTTGCTATTCCTTTAACATCTAATGTACAAGATGTACCTCTGAATTTATAATAATTTATTGCTGATTCTATTCAGAAGGTATAAAGATGGACTGCCTTCTTATAAAAAACGTCTCAGAAAGTTGATGAAATTTCAAATGAACGACAACATACTGAATTATCCTCCTCTGATGAGGATCTATCTAATTCAGAAGATCCTTCCTCAGATATTGACACTGACAAATCTAATTTTTTATTTAAAATGGAGTACATTCGTTCTTTGTTAAAGAAGTGTTGATTATATTGGATATTGAGGAGACTAGTCCTCTTGATATTAAAACTAGTAAATGTTTAAATTCTGTTTATAAACCTCCTGTGGTTTTTCCAGAGGTTTTTCCAGTTCCTGATGGTATTTCTGATATGATTTCTAAGGAAAAGAATAGGCCTGGTACTTCTTTTATTCGAAGGGTATTAAACCAGTGAGAGTACCTATGAGTCCCTAAAATAGGCAGATTAGATTAACAGAGAAATGTGTGTATCAGGAGTGCTACAGCTAAAGGTGATAATATACACAGTAAATAGGAGGAGAGACTATAAACTTATTAAAAATATATCATAAAATAGACAAATGAGTGTTCTAAAATTAAACGTAAATTTATTGCACAATAGATAATATTAGTAAAAACGGACGTCTCCGTAAATAAAAGTTCTTAGGTTGCCACCATATAAGTAATTTTAATTGTAGAAAGGAGTTTGTAGTGTAGATACAAAGCAGTCCAATGTGCACTTAAATGATCCAAATAGGTGTTGGTTTGCTAGCAAACAAGGGCTTACCCCAAACTTTATCCACTCGATATCCTCCATGAGTGAGTTACAGCCGTTTGCGTGATGACATCACTTGTGTAGGCTCTGTCCCAAGCGAGCCCTCTGATTGGTCCAAGTTCGGGACCAGCCAACAGCGACAATAGTGAATCTCTCAGCTACAATATAGCGATCATCCGGTGAATAGTACCTGCTCTTAGTGCTAACCAGCACGCAAGTTACAGCTCTAATTTATTTGTGATACCATTTTTTATTTCATCAAAATTGATGTTAAATCTCTTTCTTTCCAAGGAAATAAGTTATTTGGTTCTCAGTTGGATTCAATAATTTCAACTGTCACTGGGGGGAAGGGAGTTACTTTGCCTCATGATTAAAGACCTAAGGGTAAATCTAAAGCTTCTAACCGTTTTTGTTCCTTTTGTCAAAATAAGGAACAGAAACCTAATCCCTCCCCCAAGGAATCTGTTTCCAATTGGAAGCCTTCCTCAAATTGGAATAAATCCAATCCATTTAAGAGATCAAAGCCAGCCCCCAAGTTCGCATGAAGGTGCAGTCCTCCTTCCAGCTCAGCTGGTAGGGGGACAGATTAAGATTTTTCAAAGATGTTTGGACCAATTGACCTCTAAGAGGTCAATTTATTATAGTGCGAACGGACATGATACGATGTAGTGTATCATGTGCGCCGCACATCGATAAATGCCGACAGCATACACTGTCCGCATTTATCATTGCACCAGCAGTTCTTGTGAATAGCACATACAGAGCAATCTGAATAGGTTACACATATGTATAACATTCTTACTCTGAACCAGAAGTTTTGGATAAAAGATTTTCCTCCCCTGGATAATAGTATTTTCCTCTCTCTTCTCTGGATCCTTCCACACTGGACCTCCACTGGATTTTTTACTTTTTGTGACTGTATAGACTTTGGGACTAGATTGTTGCTTTATATATGGGACGTCCCTTTATCTGAGCTCAGATTCATTAATATCATTCATTAATTTTTCTTATTGTTCCTTTTTTTTATACCCTTATTTTGTCTTATGTTTGACAATATGTTTTTCACTGTTGCTTTTTAAATATTTTACTTTAGATTGTGACTAATTCTGCTAGATTGCTACATAGTTCTAGCAATCTTGTTCCATATATTCCTTGGTATAAAACCGTTTTTATATACAACATATGTTTTTATAACGCTCCTTACTAATACAGTATTATGTGTTATTAATTATTATTATTATTATTATTATTATTCTTCTTTATTTATAAAGCGCCGACAGATTCCGCAGCGCTGCCCATGGGTACAAGGATAACAGTACAGTGGAGAAACAATACACACAAAATTTTACATTACTATTTCTACGCTCTTTAGTAATACAGTACTATATGTTGTTTTTTGGCCATTATACACCCATATTGATAATCTCTTTGGGCCCAGCTTTTTCACCAGCACACTTAAGCCCCCTTTCGGTGGCGCTCCTATGTCCCCACTATTTATTTATTTATTCATCTGTACGACCCTGTTAGGTGGCTGTTTTTTTATAGTGAGTTTGTGTGCTTTGCTCTCCTGGCGCTGAATACTAATCATTTTCATTTTGATTATATAACATTCTAACATTCTATTTTTGAATTTTTGTTTTTGAATTTTTGTTTTTGAATTTTTCAATAACATTAGAAAATATTTGTTTGAATAATAGAATGTTTAGCTATGTATTTTATATTACATTCAATTTTGAAAATGAAATATTCAAATTCTAAATGTGACATTCGATTTCGAAATAGTATTTCTAGTCTAATACTGTGTTTTATAAATGTAATATTCGAAATTTAATGCTACATTTGAATTTGAATGTCACATTCAAATTCGAAATCGTATTTCTAGTCTAATATTGTGTTTTATAAATGTAATATTCGAATTTGAATGTCACATTTGAATTCAAATGTCACAATCAAATTTGAAATTGTGTTTCTAGTCTACAAATGTGTTGAATAAATGTAATATTCAAATTTAATATTCATTGACTATTGTACCCCTGTTGGTCATCACTTCCCCCAGACTGGTCACTCCATCCTTAACCTCAGGATTAAAGTTCTTAAAGGGAATTTCAAAGACTCTCATGAATGAAAGACGTTTGAGATGAAAATGATCACACATTTCAACACCAGAAATGAAGGACTTAATGTAGATTCTGGCTTTCTCACACACTACCAAAAGGTTCTATAATCTCTCATCTTATTGTCCTATATTGGTTTATTTTTCCTTCTGTTTTTCCTCTCATCTTGCCTATTTACTCTCCTCTGTTTATTTACTCTTTCTTGCTATTCTCAGCTATTTTCTCCTTCAGACACATCCTCTGCTTTTTATGACACCCCTCTCACCCCCTCCCTCCCTTCCATTTGTTGTATGTGATGTGTATCTATATCAGATTGATCAGTATTGCTTCAGACCTGAGGAAGGGAGGAAAACTCTTGAAAGCTTGTCTTTGAAATATTATGTTAGTCCAAAAAAAAGGTATCACTGCAAACTGCAATACTTTGTTATTTGAGCATCTACTGGACTAACACAGCTAATCCAATCTTCACTATATATATATATAAATATATGTAGGTAATACATCAACACAGTACCATGGGCAAAGTAATGTGTACTGTAGCACCTTCATCCAAGTGGTGCAAGGGTTTAAGCTAAACAATTCTGAACTAACACAAACTATATGCAACAAAAATCATCATATTTAGATTATTTTTTTTGCAACAAAATCTATTTTTACACTCTACTAGTTCTCCCATTTATTTACCTTTAATTTATTGTATTACCTCAGAAAAACAAGGTTATATGAGATCCTCGCACCAGTCACCAGACCCTCCCTAAAAAACAGGACCAATGATGTATAGTCATGATAATCATTAAGCAGCTGAATAGACATGGGACCACTCATTTGAAAGAGGAAGATTACTTCTTTTTTTTATAAAGAGGTTTTACTGTTGCCAAGTGATTACCTGATGTCTACCTTCATATGTGAGCATCCTTTGAAAGAGGGGCCTCTTCTCATTTTAGTGCTTATATGAGGGTGCTAGCATCTCTTTATAACCCATAACACCATAAAAAGTCACCTAGTAGACAGGCGATTGTAATTCCTATTACGGGTAGAAAACCCTTTATGTAAACTGCTTGGGACTGGAAAAGGTTTGGAATTCAGGAACAGTTTAGATTTTGTAATATTTGCATCTGTAAGATGGGACAATTTGGAGAAGGGATGGGACCAAGGGGTAGATTTACCAAGCAGAGAATGCTGCTATCTACCCCCATACTTTCCGGCTCGCTGGAAATGTACGTTAAGAAGCAGCGGTCTTAAAACCGCTGTTCCTTAACTCATCCGCCACCTCTTAGGTGGCGGACAGCAGCAATCCGTCCAATCGGATATGATCAGGTTGATTGAACCCCCCTGCTAACGGCCGATTGGCCACAAATGTGCAGGGGGCAGCATTGCACAAGCATTTCACTAGCGTATGCTGTCGGCATTTATCGATGTGTGTAGCGGATCATGTCTGCCCGCACATTTGTAAATCTGTTCCCAAGTGTAAACAACAATATCTTATATCATTTACGCAATATTTACATGTCATAATACAGCTTATACATGTAACCTAAATGTAGTTTTAGATCATTTTTTATATTTTTGTATACATAGTACAGTACCTCAGAAAGACAGTACAGTACTGTGTTCAGACAGGTAATATCTATTGTTTTAAATAAATAGAGTCTATTATTTTCATTTTAGAACACAAAAAACAAACCAAAGACACTGGCAGAGAAGATGGTGACTTACAGACAGGGAAATATAGTTAATTTGGATATAAATATTTTTTTTAAATATTAATTGAAAAGTTTGGATTTCAGAATAAGTTTGGACTTTGGAATTCTAGATTTGTGGATTTGTACCTGCACAATCACCTGCTATCTAGAGGGGCATTACATCCCTTATTGAAAGAGGATGTTTCTGTCTTTTATTTGTATTGTAATCTCTGCCAATGACATGGGTATGAGATCTCTATTTGGAAGTCCCCCCCCCCACCCCACTTTCCACATCAAGCACCTCCCTGGTGTCTAGGTGGGGAAGGTGACCAACATACAAAAAATCAGCCCTGAATATTAGGAGATGAAAGCATGTGCCCTAAGATTCATATACTAGCAGGACGTGAGATGGATGTAACATAATGCACATGACATTTCCCAACATTCAAAAGGGCAGAGTTAGACAGAATACTTTTGATAATACTATTTAGTAAGATGCTAGTTACCTGACTAATAAACATAAAGCTTACTGCTCTATACACACTCATACTGCCAAGGCAAACTATAGGTCTTTCCCCTGAATTTAAAAAACAACAAACATTGCATTTTTAATTACATAATTCACAAGAAAAAAAAACCCAGTATTGATTTAAAATGAACCTCCTCAGACATATTAGGACATTATTTGTATACTTATTCTGTTGTTGTTGTTTTTTTAGGAGGCACCTCATTTGTGATGTGTGTATAATAGTGAAAAGTGGCATGTGCAGTATGTTCTCTAATAAGTGTTTTTTTATTTGGAGGTTATAACTAATATTTACCTTAAAAACAAAATATTAATTTCCTTCCTGAGGTGCTCTGAATCTGTCAGCAGCTTCACACAAAGGGAGGGCTCTGCTATAAGTTGAGAGTCACCTTATTGGCTGGCATACAGATGTCTGTCAGACACATTGACTTTTTGATTGGATGAAATTGTAATATTGTTTCTTGGTCACCATCTGACCTGTTAGTCTTGTGACTCCCCTACTGAACCATTCCCTTGCAGCAGCTTAATGTGTTGTTAATAATAAATCCACTTATTTTTATTATATAAATTGTAGTTTTTCAAAATACCCTATGTTCTCTTAAAGGGACAGTCTACTTTAAATGTTTTATTGTTTAAAAAGATAGATAATCCACTTATTACCCATTCCCCAGTTTTGCATAACCAACACTGTTATATTAATATATATTTTTTTACCTCTATGATTACCTTGTATCTAAGGTTCTGCAGACTGCCCCCTTATCTCAGTGCTTTTTACAAACTTGCATTTCAGCCAATTTAAGCCAATTAGTGCTTATAAATTTAAAGTAATTTTTAGTTAGCATACTAAGGGCCCGATTACGAGTGGTGCGCTAACAGCTCAAGCGACATCCGGTTTATTGTGCCTCTTTGGGCGCGTCAGAAGTAGTGCACATTACAAGTTCGCTTGAGCACAATTTAATTTAACGCACACAGGTTAGTGCAACTTCAGAGCCCTGGTTAACTGTTACACTCGAATAAAGGTGTCACACAAAAAAAAATACATTTAAAAGTACAGTTACACTCATAATAATACTGTTTGGTAAAAATTATTGATAAAAAATTGCAATAAAAAGTTATAAGGGCTCAAAGATATGAGGTCTCCGGTGTTAGAAAAAAAAAAGGCTGCAAAGAGCTTTAATATAGAGATACATACATATCTAAATATGTATATGACTATATGTGTGTGTGTATATATATATATAGACACAGGGCTCGATGATTGAAAGCTCTCTGGGCTGGCGAGATTATTAATGAATGTTCGCCAGTCCTTCTATTTCCCTGGTGGAATGATCTAAAGCCATTTTTTACCCTGAAAACAGGGTGTCTCGCTAAGGGGCGTATACTGCATTTTCATATGAAATGTGCACAACAAAATTCGTATTTTAAACATTATACAAAACAAATATTTGAACCATTCACAGAAAAATAAGCAGGGAAAAATTGTATTGTTAAGGTGCATCAAAAATCGTAACAAAATTCTTCACCAAAAAATCGTATGTTAACAAAAAAGTAAAATTAGTATGTAATTTACTCAAGAATAAATCAAATTAAATATGCACAGCGTAAATCGTAATTGTAGTAAACTGGATGGGCAAAAATCACACAGAAATTTGAATTTATAAATACAAAATGCACAGCGTAATTGTTGTTTTTTCATAAAATGGGCTGAACATGGGCGTTCCATGGGCATATATGAAAATGTCTCACTAATCCCAGCGTAATTCTATAAAGATTTTCACACTGCAGATATCACAGTTTTTTCTCGCCAACTAAAAGGTGGCAAACTTTTCTCAAAACAATACGAACACTTATAACCCAAATAGAAAAACAAATGCATACTGAAATATAGGCGAATGTAAGATGCTATAAGCAGAAAGCAGCGTTATGTGAGTTATATTGGCTGCAGGATTTTAATTTTAAAGTGCTCCCCCTGCTCCCTGATAACTTTGCACTAAGAAGAAAAGTTTCCCTATCCCTATCCAGCGAGCTTCATTACTTTTAATAGGAGCCATCTCGCAACTCGCAGGGACTGCCCCTTTTTTACGATCATTGCACCGGGGCAGCCCTGCGAGTGTCAGCGAGAAAAAGAAGGTTTGAGCTGGCGAGGAATATATCATCGAGCTCAGTATCAGTGCTATGGATAATGTTATCCCAAAAGGGAAAATTGATATATAGGAGGAAAAAATCCAGGATGTCTCACAGCCTAATCCCCAAATACAGAGAGTATCCAAAGGAAGGAAAGGGCGCACAGGCACTGTTGTGCTTGATCTCTTTCTGAACTGTTTTGAGCATGTAGTTTCTGCATGAGAAAGCTGCTGTTTTGAGCTGTAACAAGAGGGTGTGATAACGGTTCATCTTTTGTTGGGAGAGACATAAAGGAATCCTTTTGCCTGTGCGCCCTTCCCTCTCCTGTATATATATATATATATATATATATATATATATATATATATATATATATATATATATATATATATATATATATATATAATGTGTATATATATAAATATATATATATGTTTATATGTGTGTGTATTTTACAGTATATTTAATTTTTATTTCACATTCCAATGTTCTTCAATTACAGGATAATGTTGTTTTTATTCTTAAATACATATTTCTATATCTATGTGTTTATACCTATTCCTGCATATCTATTCCTATATATAGATATATAGGCATACATATGTATTTTAAATGAACAGTATCAGATATTTTGTTGATTTTAATACCTGTAACTACCTAGCACTGATTAATTGGAACACACAATTGGTTTGGTGAGCCCATTAAGCCTTGAACTTCATAGACAGGTGCATCCAATCATGAGAAAAGGTATTTAAGGTGGCCAATTGCAAGTTGTTGTTCTCTTTTGAATCTCCTCTGAAGAGTGGCAACATGGGGGCCTCAAAACAACTCTCAAATGACCTGAAAACAAAGATTGATCAACATTATGGTTTAAGCTGTCAGTGTCCACTGTGAGGAACATAGGGAGGAGATGGAAGACCACAGGTACAGTGCTTGTTAAGGCCAGAAGTGGCAGGCCAAGTAAAATATCGGAGAGGCAAAGAATGGTGAGAACTGTTAAAAACAGCCCACAAACCATCGCTTCTCCATCCGAAATGGCACAAGGCAGGGATGCCCCCTTTCCCCAATCCTCTTTGCTATCACAATTGAGGCCTTAGGCCAAAAAATTTGACATGACAAACAAATCTCAGGGTTCAATATCAAAACTCGCGAAAATAAATTAGCCTTATACGCAGACGATATTTTGCTCATAATAACCAACATTGACAAATCGTTAGCCAAAACATTAACCATTTGTAGGTCCTACAGAGCAGTCTCAAATTTCCACCTTAACCTGTCAAAATCTGAATATTATTGAATATCACATATAACCCAGAAGTACTCGCCAGGGAATTACAAACGTGTCCTCTAAAAGCACAACAATCTAAAATGAAATATCTAGGAATTTTTCTATCCCCAGATCAGCAGGAGGTATTTCAGGCTAACTACAAATCCCTAGAACATAACCTCATTGCGGACTTATCTGGTTGGAAAAATAAATCAATCTCCTGGGTGGGACGAATCAACGTAATCAAAATGTGTTACCTCGACTGTTATATCTGCTCCAGACAACACCTTTACCTTTACCAACAAACTACCTACACAAAGTACAGGGCATTATAGAACATTATATATGGGGAGACATCAGACCAAGAGTCGCAAAAAAAACCACTGTACCTACCTAAAGATAAGGGAGGCCTCGGGGTCCCTAATATGCACATCTACAAACAGGCAATTACATTAAGCATACTTTTGGACTGGTGCTATAATGACCACAATAAAGAATGGGTGCAGCTGGACTGTGCCATCCTGGGTACCAGTAATGCCGGCACTATTGCCGGCTGCTAGGGAAAGACAGACCAATAGCCGGATCAACTTACCCCTTACTCTCAGACTTCTACACCACTTGGAATAGGATCCTAAACACCTCAACAAATATATCCTCACGGTTCTCCCCACTGACTCCTACCTTGCAGAATCCTGCAGTCCCTTGGAACCATAAAGAGAATAGACTAGATCAAAAAGCACTCTTTAAAGAGTGGACAATCTCCGTGCTGCTTGAAGGGCAGAAGCTTAAACCCCTTACAGAAATTAAGGACAGTATGCCTGAAGCTAGCATGAACTGGTTATCACAATCCCAGCTTAGCCACTTCTTAACGACACACAAGCACAAACATAATCTTACGAGACAGGTGACACCTTTGAAAGCACATGCCTACGTGCAACATCAACAGCACATGAAGTGTCACTTTTGTATAGACTCCTACTAGTCAAGGACACACATCTTCTTCCCTCGTATACAAAAGCCTGGGAAAAAGAATTACAAACAGACATTGACTCCCAAGACTGGCAGACAGCCTTCCAAGTCATCAAACTTGGATCACTTTCAACCAGAGTGCAAGAGTCTTGTTATAAATTTCTATCCAGGTGGTATCTCACCCCCAGTAGGCTGAAACGCATATATAAAAATACCTTGGGGAAGTGCTGGAGAGAATGTGGGGGGGAGGGAACTCCCACACACATTTGGTGGGATTGTCCTAGATTGGACACATACTGGATGGAGATTCTGGAAAGCATTGAAACAGCAACAGGGAAACCACTACAGAACAACCCCAAGACACTACTATATTTATCACTACACAACCTTGAAAGTAAAGTAAGCAAAGCATTGAGGCTGATTATGTAAAACAGCACCAAGATGTTAATCCTGAAACATTGGAAGTCAAAGAACGTCCCAACGGCTGGAGAATGGCAGCATCAGGTAGACACCCTAATACACTTAGAAATATATCACCACATGCAGCAGGGTACAACAGATATACATGAACTCATGCTAGCACAATGGGCCAAATGCAAATCTCACTTTGGACAGGTAACACAGGGGGGACCAGCCAGACCAATAGGGTAAGAGACTAGGTACTATAGATTTCTTTGTTATGCGAGCGACAGGTTGAGAGGGCAATACCATCTCAAATTGTATCAAGGATCGTTTTTGAATTTGTAATTTTCTTTATATTTCCTTGCATTTGTATTATTGTTACTTAATTAACGTGTCGCTTGGATCAGATTACTTATATGGACACTACCTTCAGATATTATTCTGAAATGACCAAGCCCGGACAATTTGAAATTTCACAGGAAAGTTCATTGTAGAGGGCATTGGGTGCCAACAATTTGACAATCACATGTATGCTTGAATGAAATGTTGAAACAGTTTGTAACATTTATCTGACCTTCAATAAAGCTTCTTTGAAAACTTAAAAAAAAAAAAAAACAGCCCACAAACCACCTCCAAAGATCTAAAACATCATCTTGCTGCAGATGGTGTCACTGTGCATCGTTCAACAATTCAGTGCACTTTGCACAAGGAGAAGCTGTACGGAAAGTGATGTAGGAGAAACTTTTTCTGTACACACGCCACAAACAGAGTCCCTTGAAGTATGCAAATGCTCATTTGGTCAAGTCAGCTTCATTTTGGAAGAAGGTGCTGTGGACTGATGAAACAAAGATTGAGTTATTTGGTCATAACAAGGGGCGTTATGCATGGCGGCAAAAGAACACAGCGTTCCAAGACAAACACTTGCTACCCACAGTAAAATTTGGTGGATGTTCCATCATGCTGTGGGGCTATGTGGCCAGTGCCAGTACTGGGAATCTTTTTAAAGTTAAGGGTCGCATGGATTCCACTCAATATCAGCAGATACTTGAGAATAATGTTGAGGAATCAGTCACAAAGTTGAAGTTACGCCCCGGGGCTGGATATTTCAACAAGACAACGACCCAAAACACTGCCAAAAATCTACTCTGGCATTTATGCAGAGGAACAAGTACAATGTTCTGGAATGGCCATCCCAGTCCCCAGATTGAAAATCTGTGGGGTGATTTAAAGCGGGCTGTCCATGCTCGGCAACCATCAAACCTAACTGAACAGGAGATGTTTTGCAAGGAGGAATAGTCCGAAATACCTTCATCCAGAATCCAGACACTCATTACAGGCTATAGGAAGCATCTAGAGGCTGTAATTTCTGCTAAAGGAGGCTCTACTAAATATTGATGCAATATTTCTGTTGGGGTGCCCAAATGTATGCACCTGTCTAATTTCGTTTTTATGCATATTGTACATTTTCTGTTAATCCAATAAACCTCATTTCACTACTGAAATATTACTGTGTCCTTCAGTTATTTGAAAAAAATGAAATTGCTGATCCAAACACCCAATTATTTATAAATGAAAATCATGGAAATTGTCAGGGGTGCCTAAACTTTTCCATACAACTGTATATATATATATGTATATATATATATATATATATATATATATATATATATATATATATATATATAAAAGCAAGCACGATGTGTGTGCACTCTCACCAAAAATGCTGCAACCGCCGGGGTACTGTCTGAGTATCAATAATGAAAAAATATATAAAGCACTCGCCGGACTTCAGTCAACTGTGAAAAGAGAAATTTATTCAAGTGACGCTTCGGGGTAGAAGAACCCCTTCTTCTGACAAACAAAGAGTGTGAAATACAAACATTTATAGGCCTTTCAGACCCACCCTCAAAGCGAATAACAAATCAGTGAGCACCGTGTGCAAAAATTGCTGAACCTGTCAAGTCAGTAAATATATCAACATTGTGTTGCAGTATGTGCAAACGTGTATAGTCAAAAATACAAATAAAAAATAAATGATAGGATGTCATCACTCAGTCCATGAGAGTAGATAAGCCCAGATGCTACAGTGGTAAAAATATAAAGCTGCGATCGCAACGTACACTAAGAAACGGCTTCTACCCATAAACAAGCAGGGTCGACCCTGATAGGCCCACCATGGAGGAAGGAAACCAATAAGGCTACAAGGCTTAACCTACGCCTATCTAATGTGTCAAAAGGAAAACAGAAAAGGTCCGTCTATCAGGGGGAAGTAAACAGTAAGCAGGGCGTGCCACAACCGAATATAGCTAAAAACAAAAACAGATAAAAATAAACACAGGTGAATAGGATACACCTCACAACAAGGAAGAATGAGCCCAATAAGGTTGCAAGGCTCAATACACGTCCATATGACGTGTCAAAGCAATGTGTGTTCCAAATAAGGGGAGGGGAGCAATACGATAGGCCTGCCGCAGCTCGACCATCTTTCTCCAATAGGATCCATCTTAGTTAGCGCACCCACAAAAAGAGGAGTGCCGGAGTGCAGACACATGTAGACTCACTGACATATGTAAATCGAGTCCAAACAAGGGACGTGCATACAAAATATAAAAGTACTATTGAGTGGCCTCAATAGTGTCTATAGTGAACTAAGCAACATAAGTTCACAAAAGAATAAAATCATAAATATTAACCCAAAATAAAACAAAGAAAAAACAAAAAGGGGAATACTCCAACCAAACTATTTAGGAGACATACAAAGATGTATCCATGACCATTGCAATAAACACATAGAGGTCGCAATAGTTATATTGATATGGACTAGACCATAGCAGATCTAAATAAATGACTGGGCTGGTCAATAAACAAAAAACAAAAATGGACCATATATGAAAAGGGGAAAACAAAAAACAAAACACAAAAAAATAAAAAATGATAGATATAAACAGTACACATCAAACAATACACATCAAAAAATCTGGACAGACACCACCATCATGGACAGTGAGAGATGCATCCCGAACAGGCACAATAGTGATACCATAAGTGAAAGAATAGTGTAAATGTGAGTGAAAACATTGTAACAAAGTGTATATCATGTCATATGTAAAGCATAGAACCTTAAAACTATTAAACAAGTTGCACCACGTCAGAAGGACAAGAGGCAGAAAAAAACAGACAATGTCATATCTGGCTACTATCATTGAACCTTATTATTTCGTACAGACAAGCTATATAGACCAGCTTATAGCTAAATAAAATATATACTACATATCTGAAAATAGCTTGCACACGTGACCTTTCAAAGATACGATCTTCAAGAAATAGGTTGCAATAAATACCTTCAAAAATTAAACAAAGCATGATGGATATATACCAGTATCATCATACATATTAGGGGTCAAAAATTAGGGGGCAAAAAAAAATGTTATTAAAAATTAAAGAATTGAAGGGCCATCAAATAGGGGCTAAAAGATATAGCTAATTAAATCCACATTGATTGAGGGGCGATTGAGCTACTAGCAATCCACCAGCTTGGGAAAAATTCTCATGAATGGGTGGGGGTTCTAAACAAATACCAGCCTGGACTAAAGAAGGGGAGACTTGTAGGCTACAAAAAACGAATAACAAAAAATGGATGATAAAAATGGATAATGCAAAAGGGATAATGGAACTCCTAACAGGGTAGTGATCGTTAACTTTCAAAAACAGGAACAAGGACTCTCGAAAACATAAAAATGTAATTCTCATTGTAAATAAAGTGGATGAAGACTCCCATATAGAGTGACATCCGATATAGGTATCATTGCCATCCTGTATTGATATATTGAGTCCTTTGGGTGATAGTGTCCCTAGTTCAAAGATCCAGCATGCTTCTTTGCATAGGAGTAGTTTATCCCTGTCACCTCCTCTCCTGAGCGGTGGGACATGGTCGATTATACGAATTCTGATTTCTTTCACGGAATGTTTCACCTCCATGAAGTGACGTGCCAAGGGTTGATCTGTCTTGCCAGAGCTAAGGGCTGTGCAAATGGCCTACCGGTGGTTAGCCATCCTTGTTCTGGCATTGTCATTCGTCTTGCCAGTGTAAAATTTCCCCCAAGGACAATGTAACAGGTAGATAATAAAGGTGGTGGTGCAGGTGAGGAATGTATTGATCTTATATTTTTTCTCAGGATGTTGAAAACCCATGCTAGTCAACATACTGTTGCAAGTCACGAAACTCGGACAGCGATACCAGCCCTTTTTCTTCCTTAGCCAAGATTGGATCTCATGTTCATTCTGAATGTCGGTCTTCACCAGAAGGTCTCTGAGGATTTGTCCTCTTTTATATGCCACTCTGGGCACTGTCCAATGTTGGAAGGGTAATGTGGGGTCTGACTGGATTCATTTCCATTTATCCCTCAGGACTTTGATAATACAATTCTTGTCTGGAGAATATTTAGTGACACTATATGTATATATATATATATATATATATATATATATATATATATATATATATATATATATATATATATATATATATATATATATATATATATATATGTTTATATGTGTGTGTATTTTACAGTATATTTACTGTTTATTTCACATTCCAATGTTCTTCAATTACAAGATAATATTATTTTTATTCTTAAAAACATATTTCTATATCTATGTGTATATACAGCCGTATGCAAAAGTTTAAGCACTCCTGACAATTTAAATGATTTTCATTTATAAATAAATGTGTGTTTGGATCAGCAATTTCATTTTGATCTATCAAATAACTGAAGGACACAGTAATATTTCAGTAGTAAAATGAGGTTTATTGGATTAACAGAAAATGTGCAATATGTATCAAAACAAAATTAGACAGGTGCATAAATTTGGGCACCCCAACAGAAATATTGCATCAATATTTAGTAGAGCCTCCTTTAGCAGAAATAACAGCCTCTAGACGCTTCCTACAGTCTGTAATGAGTGTCTGGATTCTGGATAAAGGTATTTTGGACAATTCCTCCTTGTAAAACATCTCCAGTTCAGTTAGGTTTGATGGTTGCCGAGCATGGACAGCCCGCTTCAAATCACCCCACAGATTTTCAATGATATTCAGGTCTGGGGACTGGGATGGCCATTCCAGAACATTGTACTTGTTCCTCTGCATAAATGCCCAAGTAGATTTTGAGCAGTGTTTTGGGTCGTTGTCTTGTTGAAATATCCAGCTCTGGCGTAACTTCAACTTTGTGACTGATTCCTCAACATTATTCTCAAGTATCTGCTGATATTGAGTGTAATCCATGCAACCCTCAACTTTAACAAGATTCCCAGTACCGGCACTGGCCACACAGCCCCACAGCATGATGGAACATCCACCAAATTTTACTGTGGCTAGCAAGTGTTTGTCTTGGAACACTGTGTTCTTTTGCCGCCATGCATTACACCCCTTATTATGACCAAATAACTCAATCTTTGTTTCATCAGTCTACAGCACCTTCTTCCAAAATGAAGCTGACTTGTCCAAATGTGCGTTTGCATACCTCAAGCGACTCTGTTTGTGGCGTGTGTACAGAAAAGGATTCTTCTGCATCACTCTCCCATACACTGAATTGTTGAACGAAGTACAGTGACACTGTCTGCAGCAAGATGATGTTGTAGGACTTTGGAGGTGGGCTGTGGGCTGTTTTTGACTGTTCTCACCATCCTTTGCCTTTGCCTCTCCGATATTTTACTTCTGGCCTTAACAAGAACTGTGCCTGTGGTCTTCCATTTCCTCACTATGTTCCTCACAGTGGACACTGACAACTTAAATCTCTGCGATAGCTTTTTGTAGCCTTCCCCTAAACCATAATGTCGAACAATATTTGTCTTCAGGTCATTTGAGAGTTGTTTTGAGGCCCCCATGTTGCCACTCTTCAGAGGAGAGTCAAAGAGAACAACAACTTGCAATTGGCCACCTTAAATACCTTTTCTCATGATTGGATGCACCTGTCTATGAAGTTCAAGGCTTAATGGGCTCACCAAACCAATTGTGTGTTCCAATTAATCAGTGCTAGCTAGTTACAGGTATTCAAATAAACAAAATGACAAGGGTGCCCAAATTTATGCACTTGTCTAATTTCATTTTGATGCATATTGCACATTTTCTGTTAATCCAATAAACCTTTCAAACCTTTTCACTACTGAAATATTACTGTGTCCTTCAGTTATTTGATAGATCAAAATGAAATTGCTGATCCAAACACCCAATTATTTATAAATGAAAATCATGGAAATTGTCAGGGGTGCCTAAACTTTTGCATACAACTGTGTGTATATATATATATATATATATATATATATATATATATATATATATATATATATATATATATATATATCTATATATAGCTGATACTGTTCATTTAAAATACATATGTATATGCCTATGTACCTATTCCTGCATATCTATTCCTATATATAGAAATATAAGCATAGATGTGTATTTTAAATGAACAGTATCAGATTTATATATATATATATATATATATATATATATATATATATATATATATATATATATATATATATATATATATATATATATATATACAGTGGAAGGTGCACTCTCACAAACAGGATCCCAATGCCAGGGTGCTGAATGCAGGGTAATGTATAGAGGATAGAAAACAGTACTCACTGGTCTTAAATATTGCGAAAACTGCTTTAATTTAAGTGATGTTTCGGGGAATGATGATGTTGTAGGTCTTTGGAGGTGGTCTGTGGGCTGTTTTTGACCGTTCTCACCATCCTTTGCCTTTGCCTCTCCGATATTTTACTTGGCCTGCCACTTCTGGCCTTAACAAGAACTGTGCCTGTGGTCTTCCTTTTCCTCACTATGTTCCTCACAGTGGACACTGACAGCTTAAATCTCTGCAATAGCTTTTTGTAGCCTTCCCCTAAAGAGGAGAGTCAAAGAGAACAACAACTTGCAATTGGCCACCTTAAATACCTTTTCTCATGATTGGATGCACCTGTTTATGACGTTCAAGGCTTAATGGGCTCACCAAACCAATTGTGTGTTCCAATTAATCAGTGCTAGGTAGTTACAGGTATTCAAATCAACAAAATAACAAGGGTGCCCAAATTTATATATATGTTCATTAGAGCCCTTTGCAGTAAAGTAGATAAAAACAAGTAAAATCATATTTATGCAATATTCATATTTAATAAAGTGTTTACTGTGTTAACTGTTAATTTAATGTAAATATTTCACATTCCAATGTTCTTAACACAGGGGAATATGGGTATGGGTAAAATCAGAAATCTGTGTAAACCTAGGATTACCCAGGTAAACCTGAAATTACCCAAGCGGTTGTGGGTAAAGCCAGATATAATGTAATTTCCGCATCTACACTATTTTTTTGCGTCTGCCTCAGGGGTTTAAGGAAGGCGATCCTCTGGCATCCACGCCAAGTAAAACTTGGGTAATGAGGTTTACCCCCCAGGCAGAAGCAAAAAAGATCTTGAAGATGTGTGAATTACAGTGCATGTTTGATGCAGGGACTCAATGCACTCTGAGAAAATAGCAACATAGCAAAATAGCAACATATAAAGAATAGCCATCAAAAGTCCCAAGTCAAGTAATAAACCAACTTGTGGCCTAGATTTTTAAGTGTTTCTATCAAGCCCTGATCTGGCAAAGAAGTGTTAATGGTCCACTATGGTTAGGGCTATATGATGTATGTGACACAAGCATTTGAAAGCAGCAAGAAGTAGGAATCTGGTCAACAGGAGAATAATTATAGAAATGGCAACTAATTTTAACTAGAATTATGTACTGGTGAAATCCACATGGCTCCTTGGTCACAGATGTACATAGCTATAGATCATACACTGGTGTGTTGCATGTTTAGCTGAAATGTGTGCAGTAAATGTGATGAAAACATAAAATAAACCAATCTGACAGAAAGGTTAAATTTTAGGCCGCCTAATGGCAGTCAGTGAGATGAAAAGTGATTGAAAAACATTTGCTCACTGGTTGCCCCACCCCCCAAAAAAGAAAGAAAAATCAGAAGAGATTATCCCAAACAGATCTAGTTTCTAAGGGAGTCAAGAATGGCTGTAGGTAGAGGCAGGGAGTCTTATAAAAAAACTGCAGTGTTACTGGACCTTCGTAAGGTTGCTGCCATAATGGGAACCTGCCCAATAGTAGTCCATTAGAGTATTAGCCGAAACGCGTAAGCTGCTCGTCACTACGCTATGGGCTAAAAGGAATGCTGTAATTTATTTTAAGCAAATAATAAAAGTCAAGTTTTATCTTATTTGTTTGCTGCTCCTCCATTTCTGTTCCTCTATTCCATTAGAGTATTATCACATTGTTAATGAAAAAAACAAAGCACACAATTTAGTTTTTTTTTTGTTTTCTACAGATTTTATATGTGTCAGAAGTTTTAGAGTTCTGTACTTTTAGTAAAGCTACACAATTTTCAAGACTTTTGAGGACTGCTTTTCAGCATATATATATTTGTGTTATTATTATTATTTATTTGTATAGCGCTACAAAATTCTGTAGCGCTGTGTACAGAGGTTAGAGTATACAATGACAAGGATTTGTGATAAGATACACAGGCTAAACAGTCTAGTATAGGAGGAAGAGGGCCCTGCTCCGGAGAACTTTCAGTCTACAGGTTATATGTATACATCTATAAGCGCCAATATTTTTATTCTTTTCATTTGGTGACATTATTCCACTGTTGCTTAACTATAACTATGTGCTTAACTCATTTAAGGGCCAGATTAAAAGTGGTGCGCTATTTAGCACTCCCAGCCGAGAGTAAATTTCACTAGAAGTAATGTTTTTGCACGCCTTGGGTTGCACTTGTATTACAAGTTGAAAGTAAAAAGTTTGCACGTGAGCGAAACCCAATGCACACTAACTTCTGGACCGCGTTAACATATTCAACCCATAGATTTTTATGGAGAAAGCAGAAGAAAAAAAATTAACACCTATTGTTCACTCGCTAACCCGACAGGTGTTCTGACTATCATGTATTCCAATGTTCTTTATACATATACCTGAATATCTGTTCCTATAGTTTCATTAGCTGTGTTAAAGGGACACTGTACCCAAAAAAATTTTTCCTGATTCAGATAGAGCATGCAATTTTAAGCATCTTTCTAATTTACTCCTATTGTCAAATTTTCTTTATTCTCTTGGTATCTTTATTTAAAAAGCAAGAATTTAAGTTTAGATGCCGGCCCATTTTTGGTGAACAACCTGGGTTGTCCTTCCTGATTGGACAGCACCAATAAACAAGTGCTGTCCATGGTTCTCAACCAGAAATTGGCTGGCTCCTTAGCTTAGATGTCTTCTTTTTCAAATAAAGAAAGCAAGAGAACGAAGAAAATTTGATAATAGGAGTAAATTAGAAAGTTGCTTAAAATTGCTTGCTCTATATGAATCACAAAAGAAAAAAATTGGGTTCAGTGTCCCTTTAAGTTTTAGTGTCTATAAAACAATGTGGGAAGACAGATATCCCGGCACTCCACAAGTAAAAGTAAACGTTCTTTACTAGAAAAAGTAAAAACACAATAGGCAACAGTGGAGGCCCAATAAAAACAAGGGGACAAGAAGTGAAACCAAGGTCCCCTGCTACAACAAAGATGTGTTTCATGCTGCTAGGGCACTTGTTCATTGGGCTTCCATTGTTGCCTATTGTGTTTTTACTTTTTCTAATTAAATGTTTACTTTTGGAGTGCCGGGATATCTGTCTTCCTATATTCGATTGCTCACGTCTGAACAAGGGCGTGCTCCCTACGTGCACCCACATGATCTTATCGACCGAGTGATAGCGCAGAAGACCGCCACAACAGCGTCTAGCTAGTGCATCCTACCCGCTCTGTGTGTCTTATAAAACAATGTGAGTTGCCATGTTGTAACTTAGATTACCTTCTCTACTGTGGCCAATTAGGGACAGGTAGAAATAGGTCACTAGAGTGTGCAGCCAATGGCTTGGTGGAATATAACAGTGTTCTGTACCTCCATTTCTAACAAGAACTGAAAAGCTCAAAATTTCAGAATGGAAAACAGGAAAAGGGGGCAAAATAAATAATGAAAATATATTGCAGAGGTTTTTTATATATTTATATGATTTATCATTTTATATTATCATCTCAAAGGGGCATATCTATCAAGCTCCGTATGGAGCTTAACGCCCGGTGTCTCTGGCGAGCATTCAGACTCGCCAGAAACACAAGTTATGGAGCAGCGGTCTAAAGACCGCTGCTCCATAACCTGTCCGCCTGCTCTGAGGAGGCGGACAGACATCGCCACAATTCAACCCGATCAAGTACGATCGGTTTGATTGACACCCCCTGCTGGCGGCCGATTGGCCGTGAATCTGTAGGGGGCGGCGTTGCACCAGCAGCTCACAAGAGCTGCTGGTGCAATGCTGAATACGGAGAGCATATTGCTCTCCTCATTCAGCGAGGTCTGTCGGACCTGATCCGCACTGTCGGATCAGGTCAGACAGACCGTTGTTAAATAGGCCTCAATGTGTTTAAGTAGTTTTTAGGGGAGTATTTTTTCTTTATACAAGTTCTCCATTAAATTATTTTATAGATATATCTCAATGCTGATATGTTTTTCTAATTTTCTATTAACACAGTAGGATTTGAGCAATGGGACTATTGTCTAGTGTAGCAGAACAGTTGCTGAACCAACAGAGGTCATCAGAAGCAGTGTCCTGTAGAAAACTGTACATGACTCAAGGGGTTGAACTTTAATAGGCAGCAATAGCAATTTGTAGAACATTACACAAATGATTTATCTTTGGATGTCCTTATTGTGTCAGTCTTACTGTTTCACTTCAGTGACACATGCAAATCTGTAACCCATAACACCATAGAAGAACGAATTGTAAATGGGCTTAGACCGCACAAATTGTAACCTTTGAACAGGAGAAGCAGTTAACCTAATGACAATAAGTCTGGGAGAAGGAAAAATGCAAGAAAATGGTAGATTATAATTTAACTCAATGAAGGAACATCCTGCTTACACATTTACAAACCCTATAAATGGGCAGCCTCTAGAAACATGCATTACATTATAAGACATCTAGGTTATTAGATGTGTAGATACATGATTATGTAGGTATCTAGGTATTCAATGGGCAAGATTAAAGGGAGGGACAGTGTCCCATTTGAGTAATAGATGCTGGTAAGGCTGACGAGGGGTATCATCTCTAGGTTATCATAGATGGTTGTGTTTTAGGGATAGGAAAGTCAAAATGAAACTTGCAATTTTGGGAATTCCTGTCCCTTTAAATTGCCCATACATGCTATCTCGCACAACAAAGCGAGCCACTAGAAATGAATAAAAGTAGTAAATACAGTTAAAACACTTTAGAAACACAATTGTTAAACTGGTTTTTCAAATGCGTGTAGTTACATAGTAACATAGTAACATAGTAGATAAGGTTAAAAAAAGACCGAAGTCCATCAAGTTCAACCTATAGAAATCTAAAATACTTACAAGCTCCAGTTAAAGGGACACTGTACCCAATTTTTTTCTTTCGTGATTTAGATAGAGCATGCAATTTTAAGCAACTTTCTAACTAAGTCCTATTATCAAATTTTCTTTATTCTCTTAGTATGTTTATTTGAAAAGCAAGAATGTAAGTTTAGATGCCGGCTCATTTTGTTAAACAACCTGGGTTGTCTTTGCTGATTGGACAGCACCAATAAAAAGGTGATGTCCATGGTCTGAATCAAAAATTTGCTGACTCCTTAGCTTAGATGCCTTCTTTTTAAAATAAAGATAGCAAGAGAACGAAGAAAAATTGATAATAGAAGTAAATTAGAAAGTTGCTTATAATTACATGCTCTATCTGAATCATAAAAGAAAATTTTTGGGTTCAGTATCCCTTTAAGCTTAAATAATCCCACTAAAAGGTAACCCATTTAATACTAGCAATCATATGTATGAATTTTGTTTATAGACAGAATTGTATCCAATTTTTTTTAAATGTATCTAGGGTATTGGCATTCACTACCTCCTTTGGTAATGAGTTCCACAATTTTATTGCTCTTACAGTTGTTAAATATTTGTATCTCTTTTTTGTTATATTAAAATAGTATCACTGGATAGAATGCTATTTTGTCTCTGCAATCACGGAGATGCGAAAACTGAGCTGAATGTATAAGTTCTGGGGTGTTCAACTGAGTTTTTGAGGTGTGGTCCGGATTTTTCACATAAATAATGACTCAGCATAGGAGGAGCCTGACTGAGCTCAGAGATGGACGTGTGATCTCTGAGCTCCGTGCTGAGGGAAATTAAAAAGTCAGCAAAACGGATTTAAAACACAACTAAACTGTCTCACAGTATAAGGCGAAGCTATTAGACATTGAGGCAACTAGCCGACTAACAGGCTAGAGTGGCCAGACCTGAGGTGAGCTCCGCTAATAGCGATGTGTGTTCGCGCCGAAACCAGACTACCCAAGAAGGAGAAATGGCGCGCTGATCAAGCGACACCTACAATCCAGCAACCGATCAAGTATATAAATTAAATACTGACCGCGAGACACAACGGAACAGTGCAGCGGTAACAGAGGTATGGGAGCTTGCCCAACAGACTGATCCTATAACGCCTTACAGGTAGGCCGCACCCATAAGCAACAAGCACAAGCCGGATCAGAGCGGTTTCACACGCTTCAATACAGATAACGGCCACTTAGCCAGATCATTAAAACCCCACTCTGGACTTCCCATACTTTCTAAAACTGTGGGAAGAAAAGAAGTATAGCAAGAGAGTGGCCATTGCAGCCCCCCTTTCTTCTCTTTTACTTTTATTATCACTTTATCTGTTAAACCCCATGAGAGGAGGGGGGAAATGTGGAACCAGAAGGCATTACCATTAAATAAAACCACATGGGGCACATCACTGTGAAGGTACAAATAAAAGAAAGGGGAAAATAACAGGAATATGCAATCTTACACATCATGAGAGAACATTGAAACTATCATTATCAATATAAAAATAGAGAAGGGATTAAACTGTAGCACTACAGAAATACAGGGAGCAGATGAGAACTGACAGCTACGGCATAACCCTCATGATAAATGCTCACACATCAATAACTGAAGGTCACGAGTAGATAACAGCACTCCATTCTGTAAGTTCCGTTAAGCCACTTGCAAACCCTCTACAATATCTAACTTCTTTCTGGGACCATAAGTAGTTAATATGTCAAATAAAAAGCTGATTAAGGGAGATAAAACAAATAAATCTACAAACGTGAGCACCTTTTTCAAGCCTTCACGCCATATCAAACCGGCAGAGCTGGCAACAATGGATTCAGAGAGAGATTCAGACACAGAAACTGTTCCCTCCCCACATAATGAGACAACCCCAGTGACAAAAGCTGACCTCAAAGATCTTGTTTCAAAACAAGACATTACGGCAAATTTCGAAAAATTATGGGGGGAAAATAGACTCTATGCACACTGCTGTTACATCTAGCCTCACCGACATTCGGGCAGACATAGCAGATTTAGGTAGCAGACTAGAAGCTCTGGAGGAGCACAGAGACACAGTGACAAATGAAATTGAAGCTTCCTCTCAAGCTCTGCGTTCACAACAACTAATCATCAATGACCTACAGGAAAAGGTTGATGACTTGGAAAACAGGTCACGCAGAAATAATATCAGGTTAAAGGGGGTCCCAGAGTCAATTGCCAATTCCGACCTCAACACATATTTACAACGTTTGTTCAGAAGTATAACAGAGGCAACGGAGGAAACAGAGTTTGCTATTGAAAGAGCTCACAGAGCGTTAAGAGCAAGACCTAGGGGAGAAGCACCCCCTAGAGACGTCATTGTAAAACTATCATTTTTCCAGGAGAAAGAACAAATCCTTCAGGCCTCCAGAAACAAACCAACCCATAAATTCCAAGGAAGTATTGTACAATTCTACCAAGACGTCAGCCTTAGGACCCTTCAAAGACGGAGCTCCCTGCGCCCTCTGACCTCTCTGCTGCGCAAAGACCAAATCAAATACAAATGGGGCTTTCCCTTCGCCCTACATATTCTTAAAGATAACAAAACCTTCACAGTTCATGATGTTGAAGATATCTCTCCCACGTGCAAGATGATGGGGTTAGATCCCCCGACCATCCCAACAGAAGACCAGCCGCAATCATTGCCAGGTCCCTCAGGACAGTCAAGATGGACAACCGGAAAAGAATCAAGAAATGATACGACCCTGATACTTGAGTAGTCAATCTTTTTTACCCCAGAGAGGATATACGGGGAGTGAAGCCCCTTACCGGACTTACTATTTAAATATCTACAACATAGAGTCCTAGCTAGTTAGAACTCCTAGCGAGAGTTCCTGACTTCACAACCTTTGATAAGAGACAGAACTGGTAGTTTGTCTCCTTTTATAAGGGGGAGAGAAATGGAAAAAGTTAATTCCTGTCTAGGATTTAAGTTTAGTTAATTTAGAACAGATTATAAGTTGCTGACAATTTAGCTAAATGTATAAGTCGTGTTATAACTCAGCTACAACCTCTAACCCTAAGTTGAAATAGGGAATAATGGATACTTACCTATTAGTTAGGTGTACACTTAGTTTTTATAACAACTGTTTTACTTGTTTGTTTTCCTTGAATACCTATCTTTTATTAACATTTTTTATTTTTCTTAAGGATGCCGGAGTGATCCCTCCTCTCAGGTCAGAACTACATCTTAATGTCATCTTGGTGGAACTACTTACACACCAAAGATCGTATGTATTAAAAATGTATGCTCATATACAGACAATGATTGTGCACCACACAACATCAAAAACATGATTCCAAAAATACACCTCATATCTCACAATGTGAGAGGTTTGAATACTAACATTAAGAGACGCACAGCCATGTCCCAATATCACCATCTAGGGGCCAATATTTTGTTTCTCCAGGAAACACATTTTACTAAAGATATAATCCCAAAATATTGGGCCAAAAATTACACACAACATTATCATGCAACTACGGATTCTAAGAAACGAGGGGTGTCGATTCTAATCCACACCAATTTAGCTTTCAAACATGAATCCACTATAGCGGATAGAGATGGCTGTTACCTCATAGTCAAGGGCCAGTTTGGCGAGTCTAGTGTCATTCTATGCAACATATATGCACCCAATGACAACCAACACTCTTTCTTTAACCATATTTCTAACCTACTTACTAACTGGTCTCAACATAGGATTATATTGGCGGGAGACTTCAATATTACCATGACCAAACATGTAGAGACTAAAATTAAACTTACAGCGAAACATATTAGACATAACAGGATAGTGAACTCTATTCAAGAACATTTAGCTCCACATGCGTTATTCGACTCATGGTACACACTCTATGGAAAGACTTCAGACACCACCTTCTATTCGGCGGCCCATAGGCGTACACTAGAATAGACTATATCTATATTAGTCAGATCTTACAACCACTCCTCCAGACCTCGTCAATTCAGCCCTGTGTGTGGTCCGACCACTCAATCCTCTCCTTATACTTAGAAGGGTTTGTAGATATTCAGAGAGCTAGAACTTGGACCTTTGACCCAACACATTTAAAAGATCCTGTACATAAAGATAAACATGTCAAATCATTAACTGAATTCTGGGAACTCAATAAGGGATCCACTACTAACCCAATATCTCCTTGGGCGGCACACAAAACGTACATACGAGGATTACTAATCCAAGACAAATCTAACAGAACCAAACAATACAAGGCCCAATTAACACAATTACACAAAGAAATCTCAGATCTAGAGAAACAACATAAACTCACTCAGAAAAAGGAAGTTTTATCTCTCCTCACAACTAAGAAAAATAACTTAGCTTCCATGTTAAACAACCAGTCAATTAGAGCAATCCAGAGATTAAATACGCAATATTACATCCATGCGAACAAACCTGACAGATACCTGGCAAACAAGCTAAGAGATAGATGTAAGGCATCCATTATTCCCTCCATTTTATTGGCTAATGGCACCTCCGTGTCCCGACCACAGCACATAGCAGACACGTTTGCAGACTTCTACGGAGGTTTGTATGATGGTAAGAAAGTTATACACTCAAACATCTTAGAATCACAAACAGCGAAATTCTTGAGGGAAGCTGATTTACACACACTTACAACAGAAGATAATGATACGCTTAACGCTCCAATTACTAAAACAGAGGTATTGCTGGTCATTAAGGATCTCAAGTCAGGGAAGGCTGCAGGGCCAGACGGATTTGCGGGGGAATACTACAAAATATTTAAAGACATACTAGCCCCACACCTCACGGATTTTTGTAATTTTATCCTGGAGGGACACACCATTCCGAAAGATATGTTACAAGCAAAAATAATAGTGATCCCTAAGCCTGGTAGGAATCATAAATTCTGTGCAAATTATCGCCCTATTTCGCTTATCAATCAAGACCTAAAAATATTGACTAAGATCTTAGCCAATAGGTTGAAACACATTCTCCCAAAACTGATCCACCCAGATCAAGTAGGTTTTGTGAAAGATAGGGAGGCACCGGACAATGTTCGGCGCTTACTGAACATTATAGATTATGTGGGGGGAACTCAGATGCCTTCTCTGCTCCTCTCGTTGGATGCGGAGAAGGCATTTGACAGAGTGGATTGGCAGTACATGTTTGCGGTGTTGCATCGGATGGGATTCGAGGGTGCCTTCATCACAGCTCTAAAGGCAATTTATTCGAACTCGTCAGCCCAGGTGTCTGTCTCGGGATATAAGTCCAAAATTTTCCCCATACTAAATGGCACAAGACAGGGGTGTCCACTATCCCCCCTTCTATTCGCAATATGTATAGAGCCCCTTGCAGCCAAAATTAGACTAACAGCAGACATTACAGGGGTGAAAATCAAAGATCAGGAATATAAGTTGACACTTTTTGCTGACGATATTCTCCTAACTCTAACTAAACCTCTAGCGTCTTTACCCAACCTATACAATCTACTAAATCAATTCTCTCGAATTTCAGGATATAAAATCAATTTAGATAAATGTGAAGCACTGTCTCTAGGACTGCCACAACACACGAAAAAAAATATAGAAATTAACTTTGAAATAAGATGGGCCACTCACTCGCTTAAATACTTAGGAATACACCTCACACCCCAAATTAACCAACTATATAAATATAATTATGAATATATTTACAAAGAGATTAGGAAAAATATACACAAATGGAAGACATACACTTTTTCATGGTTGGGTAGACTAGCATCAGTCAAGATGTCAATTCTACCCCGATTACTATATCTATTTAGGACTCTCCCCATAAAGGTCCCGCTAAACGACTTAAAGAGACTACAGGGAGATTTGATAACCTTCATCAGAGGGAATAAAACAGCTCGAATAGCAACTGCACTTATTACAAAACACAGGGGATTGGGAGGAATGGGAGCTCCTAATATAATAGAATATTATAGAGCAGCGAGATTAGCACAGACGACGTTAGCAGGATGTAACTCTAGGGAGGTCATTTGGACTGCCATGGAAGCAGCTATAAGAGACTCAAACTACTCTGATGACATTTTATGGAATAAACTCATACCGGGGGTATTCACAGACAGACCAGGCTCTCGGGTTATGGAACACACTATCCAAATGTGGACTTTTATGACCAAAAGACAGAATCTTTTATCCAATCAATCACAAATATGTCCAATTAGATATCTACTTCCTAAAGACTTACAACACTCAGTAGATAAATGGGCCAACAAGGGTCTCTATAGGGTCGCAGACTGGTAAGAAGGTAGAAAACCTAAGACATTCACTCAGATTCAGAACCAAATAGAACCCGTGAAACTCCAATGGTTCCAATACCTTCAGGTCAACTCTGCAATTCACGAATATCTTAGAGACCTCCAACCTAGTGTCACCACAGCCCTAGAGAGCATACTCAAATCCACTCACAGACCTAAGGGTGCCATTTCCAAATTATATCTATATATCCAAGCAACCAATAATCCATCTAAGCATAACTTGATCCTGAGGTGGGAAAATGATTTGAACATAAATAAGGATAAAAAGTGGTGGGATGACACATTCAATTCAGCTTGTAAGCGCAGATATGAGAGAGAACACACTCAAGACTATGTTCAGATGGTACTTGACTCCAGTAAAAACTGCCCACATGACATCAAGCAACAATAGGCTTTGCTATAGGGGATGTGGAAATATAGGTTCATACTGTCATATGTGGTGGGAATGTGGGGTAGTGCGAGACACCTGGTCTAAAACATCCAGTTTACTCAGCTCTATTCTGGAGGAACATATTCAGTTAACCCCGATCCAAGCTCTTTTGCATGTCCCATTACCCCAGTTCAATAAGCAAGTAAATACATTCATCAGAATTGTATGCACGGTTACTAGAATCTGCATTGCAAAATACTGGAAAAATTCAGCACCTCCTTGGGAGGAAGTTTACAATAGAATTTCCCTAACATATTGAATGTATGAATCTGCTTCGCAGATATTAGACACGCAGGATCAATTTGAAAAGGTGTGGTTCTACTGGACACTAAATAGACCATCAACCACTTGAAATTTAGCCAATATCTTGATGAGAAGAGGTTGAAGAACCAAGCAGCTGACCTGGGGGGAGAGGAAAAGAGGTGACTCTTGGCATTCCATCTTACTTTCACCCCCTCCCCCTTTTTTTTCCCTTTTTTTTTTTTTATTATTTTCTTTTTTCTTCTCTTTTTCTCCTTCTCTTTCTTATTGTTGAACCTAAACTGTTTAATGGAGAGTCTAAAGTGACTTAATGGAGAGTAGTTTGGGTCATGTTAATTGTATTTTGTTAATGTTATAGACTTGTTCGCAAATTACTATTAGGATCTTTTGTAAAATGGTAAAAATGTGACAACACATCTTGGAGCCTCATGGAAATGGAAGGAAGAGGTGTTAAATATATATCCAAAAACTGGTTGACAAGCAGTTGTTAAATGCAAAGGACACATGTATTGTTACACCTGCTTATTATCTAAACACCCTGCCTTAATAGTTGAGTTAATTGTAAAATGTCTACTTCATTGATGTAGAGACACTTGTTGTAATTTGATTACCGACAATAAAAAGATTTAAACATAAATAATGACTCAGCATGAGGAATTTAATAAAGACAGAATTGTCCATGTGAAGTATGTTGTCTCACGGAGTCTCACCATATCAAAGTTGATGAGGTTGTCAATTTTATATTTTAATTTACTTGAACTTTTACAAATGTCTTTGAATCTCATAATTTTCCAACTGCTATGTGTTGCAAACAGTTTATTTCCCCAGCAAGATATTAGTTTAATTAATTAAATAATTGATTAAGAAATCGCCTATTTACAACCAGTAACAGGGGAGCTATCAGATGTTTGTGCTTAAAACAAATAATGAGACACACCTCAATCATGATGTGGATTTAAAAAAAATGGCCAAAAATTCACCAACCTATTATGGCTATGTGGGGACTAGGATAGTTGAACTCAAGAATTTACTGAAATGAACCTTGCAAAAAAATAATAAAATAATAATATATTTACAGAAATAAAACTCACTTGTATCCCATCTCAAACATGGTACATTCACAAATGAATAATAATAGAAAATATTGGTGATATATAAGCACATATTGCAGTTATCTACTTCAACTTTGTAAGTTCCCTTTTTACTTTCAAAATTGCTCTTCATATTAAAATTGATCTACTTTTTAATTTTATAACGGCAATGTATTTTACTATCAGCATTCTTACTAGAGGCGAAACAAGTAATGGCATATAATATATAACACTATATAATGTTCAATATAGTCATATTTTTTCATAATTCCCACTGTATTAGATGATACATTTAGGAAGCAATAAAGTTTGTTCAAATGGTAAACGGAAAATAAACAAGATAGTGAAACATTACAAACAAAATCTCACTAAGGGCCTGATATTCAAAAGCTCCCTAAAAAAAATTAGTAACACAAATTTTAGTTTGAAACATATTTATCTCACTATGCAGGGTTCTTAAAGTAAAGGAGAGACTCCTACATTACAATATAAGGTCTAAGAAAATCCCAAAGATTTTGCTTGATTTCTCTCCATGCTGGCGAGTTTTTGAATATCAGGCCTAAATATCAAGACAAGAACAAAATTTGTGTTCAAGATAATAAGGCTGTTGATTTATAGAAACCAAAATTCATGTTAAACATGGTGGAGAAAAGTAATCAGAAGTAATTTTAAAACAATAAGAAAACTTTTTCAGTGGATTGTATGTTTTCAAATTTGAAAACCCATTTGAAGAGCTTTTGTAACAATTTATTTAGAGCCTTAATGTGCCCATTGGCGGCTCGTGGGTTATTCAAATGGGGGTTCACCAGTTATGTAAAATAGTTTATATATATATATATATATATATATATATATATATATATATATATATATATATATATAATATATACATATATATATATATATATATATAATATATATAAAATATACATGTCCACCACAGGTGCAAAAAGAGCTGCAAAACAGGGGGCCCCCATACTGGAAAGACGATAAAACAGAAATATATTAAATAAATAACATTATTATTAACATTAATAAAGAGACACATATAGCAAGAGCTAACACCAACAGCTTTCTAGAAAAAAAATATTAAATCTCATATTATGTACAATTTTTCCCCATCATTTCACTTTAATTAACCACCTAGTTTGACACCCATGCTGACAGCTATGTGCCATTGTAAAATCATGACATTTCTATTAAACACCACAGTATATTTTTTGCAAAAATCTTTAGAAATAAGAATTTAGCTTTTTAGGCACAGAAGACAATCACGTCATTTTATAATCTACGAAAAAGTAACGCTTAAGTAACAAATAGTAAACTTACCCTAACATGAAATTAATTCATTTACCTCCTGGGACATAACATTTGTTATCTCTAGAAACCAATGAGGTAAAACACGATAACCACACTATACTACTATACACACAAGAATCAGAATTATCAGACAGACATGCGCGCCTTAATCATCACTATTAGAAACCGACTCGTACAAGATAGTTTTTACATATCTCCTTACCCACAAAGTGCAACATCAACACACTGAATAAAAGAAGTATAATTTAGCAGCACCACACTCTCAAATTGTCCCTCTCTTTTACGTCCATTTTACTCGTGCGGCAATTAACGCTCTACCTTCCAGACTCGGCTTGTTGTTATCTGCATGGCTATATAAACATGGCTGCACTGCAAGCAGAGCATGCTAAGTGGTTGTGCTTTTCACTTTTGGTATCGTGTTCAGTGGTTGACGCGTTAGCATTACTATATTTTACAGCATATACACAACAGATATATAGAAAGCACATACATGTAAATAATGTAAATCTGGGTTACATGTGCCTGACGTGTGTCAGATGCATCTACTTACTATAAGCCCTGGCCTGCCCGCCTGGAAAGTTACGTTTAAGCGGTGATCGTAGCTATTCTTTTCATAGCTGATGCACCCCAGTCAAGCCATAACTGCTGCTCCTTCTGTGGCTAGCCCCGCTGTTACTGCCAGCAATGAGACTCCCGCAGCCATCAGCACCTCTGCTTGCGAACTGTGTCTCAGTGATGGCCAATGCTGATGAAGCCCACAATGCTCCTCCTCCTGAGTCCCACACACACACAGCTCTTAGTGTGCGAGTGTCACGTGACAGCTGGCTCTCGCACACTAAGAGCTGTGTGGTTAGGAAGGCTATGGGCTGGCCTGTAGGTGGCACTGAAGGCAATGCAGTTTTAAAGTGGAAAGGGCTTTTGCCTATACAGGTATACCTCACTTTACAGCGCTTCACTTTACAGCGATTCGCTAATACAGCGCTTTGTTGAGCTGAAGTTTAACCTCCAAGGATTTTGAAACAGTGCTGTAAATCATTGTGAGATTGTGAGAAAAGTGACTGTCACCATTTTTTTATGCTTAGTTCACTCTGTTAACTGCATTGCAGTGCAATTTGTGTCTCAGTGCTATAGTCTGGCAAATTTTACTACAGTAATTGTCACTATTTTACAGGTACAGTATTTATTGAATACTATTTGAATACTTGCTGTGCTAGTGTTAAACTAAACATAGCACTATTGCACCCCTAATATATGTTAGTTCTAACATGTTTTTAAGATTTTAAATACTGAAAAGAAAGCTAAAACTGCCTTGTTTCACTTTAAGGCGGTTTTAACTTTACAGCGGGGCTTCCGTCCCTAACCCGCTGTATGAGCGGGGTATACCTGTACTTCTATCTATCGCACTGCACAGCATGTGCGATAGATAGAAGTATTAGGCAAAAGCCCATTCCACACTTCAGACTAAAACTGCAATTTTTATGTTTTATAGTCAAAACTGCAGTGGAGCCTGGGGATTTTTTTATTTAGTCCACAAATAAAGTTTAAAAATGTAATTAGTTATTTTTATTTCTCACTCTTTTTTTTATTTTTTTGTTCATCAGGGGTCAGGTTCACAGGGGGTTCACGTGCTCAAGTGCTCATAAAGAGGAGCCTCCACTGAATGTGCCTTGAAATGATGGTAAATTAAACAACTTTATATTTTCCCATTTGATGTGAAATTTAAAAATAATATTAGTTTAATTGATGAAAAAACATAAATTTAAATCTTACTTTAGTAACTTTTATATAACTGCTATTTTGCTACTGCACGCTCTGGCAGCCCCGACACTAAGACCTTTTTTTTTTTCCTGACGTTTTTGCCATTGTCCAATCCAAATTGCGGTATGCTTCAATGTAAAAAAACACAGATCTTTTGCGCATGATGTTGGTAACGCATGCGCAAAAAAATCCAGTTTTTATTTTTTACATTGAAACATGCCAGGATTTTGATTGGACAACAGCAAAAACGTCGGGGGGGGGGGTGTATTAGTGTTGGGGCTGCCGTAGTGTGCAGTAGCAAAGTAGCAGTTATACAAAAGTTACTAAATTAAATTTTAAATTTATGTTTTTTTATCAATGAAACTAATATTATTTTTAACTTTCAAATTGAATGGCAAAATATAAAGGTGTTGAATTTACCATCACTT
Organism: Bombina bombina; assembly: GCF_027579735.1. Taxonomy (NCBI): domain Eukaryota; kingdom Metazoa; phylum Chordata; class Amphibia; order Anura; family Bombinatoridae; genus Bombina; species Bombina bombina. The sequence continues at coordinate 709,638,588 of NC_069504.1, forward strand.
TAACTGGTCCTGTGTTCTTATTCAATGAAATCATATCTCTTACATGAAGACCAGAGTACATCAAATTTATATAATATATCTCAAGATTTATTTGCTTATTTAATAATATTGCTTTATTGAGAAAATATATAATTTTAATTCAGAAATATCATAGATATGCACAGCAAATTGCAATAAATGTTTTATTACATACACACCCACTTCCTCTCTTAATTGCTTTATTAGAAATACATCTTAATTAACTAACACGTATTAAGGAGGTAAAACTATGCACCAAGGCAAATGTATATGTTTATCAGGTCTGAGGAAGGGGAGTGTGTCCCCGAAAACGTCACGCTTTAAAATTAAATTCATTCACTAAAAGACCAGCGAGTGCCTCCTTTTGCCCTTATATTTAACCGTTGGCACCCTGGCATTTATAATTGAGGTGAGAGTGCTCTCTTTGAACATTATATATATATATATATATATATATATATATGATATATATATATATATATATATATATATACACACACACAGAGAAGCACACTCACAGGAACGAACAACCGGCTCAATGCCATTGTTAGCCTGTTCTATGGCGATTTAACACCTGGGTGCAGCTTCTTTTAGCCCAGTAATGCTTTTCACAGAGTAGAACTTTCCTGTAGTATTTCAGTCTGATCCCGCCTACTACATTCAGTCCAGCACCGAAATACCAGGCAATTCCTCTCTGAACAAGGAACACAGCAACCCCAGACAATCATTTCAGGGGCAACCAGACGTGGACTCCTTGCTCAGTGTGCTTAGAGGAATACTGCTACAACTCACTGGCGAGGCCCAATGAAGGCCTTGGCGATCGTCAGGGGTTGCTGTGTTCCTTGTTCAGAGAGGAATTGCCTGGTATTTTGGCGCTGGACTGACCGTAATAGGCGGGATCAGACTGATATACTACAGGAAAGTTCTTCTCTGTGAAAAGCATTACTGGGCTAAAAGAAGTTGCACCCAGGTGGTAAATCACAGTAGAACAGGCTAACAATGGTATTGAGCTGGTTGTTCGTTCCTGTGAGTGCACTTATCTCTGTATGCATATATATATATATATCTATATATATATATATACAGTATATATATATATATATATATAAAACTTCTATATATATATAACTTCTATATAGTTATGAAAAAGGGAGTAATTGTAGACCGTAGGTCTACAGCCAGTAGATAGGTATCAGTTGCACACAAATCAGCACTTCCTGTTAGTTTTATTTAAAAGGTAAACAAGTTTAACGTAATGGGACAGTAAACTCAGAATTTCAAACTCTAAAAAATGTTTAATTATGTAGTGCACATTCATCATTTATTTTGCTATATTTTCCGGAAAAATTTAGTATTTCCACTCCCCTAAGAGGTGGCAGCGCACTCTGTGGAATGCAGAACACTGACACTCCTACATGTTGCATAGCAATTGGTTGACTTGTGCAGAAGTTTGTTTATATCTGTTACTAATTGGCCACAGTAAAGAAAGTTAGATCACCAATACTGAAATAACTTTTTAACGGACATTAAACACTTAATAAATGATTGCTTGAATGAAGTATTTAGAGCAAAGTTAAGTCTGAGAACAATTTGTACATGTAATTTTAAAAACTATATTAGTTGTTTAAATATTGAACAAATAAGGGTAATGTCCATAAAGCAGTGTGTGCAGCCATTTTGTAACTTAGGCTTCCTTATATACTGAGGCCAATTAGAAATGGTTATAAATGGCTTACTAGAGCGTGCAACGTGCAATGTGTGGAAAATAGCTGTGTCTGCACTTCCATGTATTACATGAATTGGAAAGCCTACAGGAACGAATAACAAAATAAATAATGAAAGTATATTGCAAGGTTGTTTTAATACAAGTAATTAAACCATTTATATTAATATCTTGAGGTGTTTAATGTCCCTTTAAGGGTTGTGTGAGTGTCCCAGACTTGAAAAAAATATACATATATTAGAAACAAAACATTTACTAAAACATTTACTAAAACATTCACTTTGTTTTCAGATCTACTGATATGCAGTGAATAATTTCTAATGTATAAGTAAAAAAATGCTCTAATGTCCCTTTTTATGTAAACAATAAATAAATACTTTAACAAGTTTAACTGCTGCCCTTTAATACACATGATGGAAACATTCGGCTAGATTTAGAGTTTTGTCGGTAACGACCCGCGTAGCTAACGCATGCTTTTTTTCTCCCGCACCTTTTAAATGCCGCTGGTATTTAGAGTTCACAGAATGGCTGCGTTAGGCTCCAAAAAGGGAGCATACAGGCATATTTACCGCCACTGCAACTCTCGATACCAGCGGTGCATACGGATGCGGCCAGCTTCAAAAACGTGCTCGTGCACGATTCCCCCATAGGAAACAATGGGGCAGTTTGAGCTGAAAAAAAACCAAACACCTGCAAAAAAGCAGCGTTAAGCTCCTAACGCAGCCCCATTGTTTCCTATGGGGAAACACTTCCTATGTCTGCACCTAACACCCTAACATGTACCCCGAGTCTAAACAACCCTAACCTTACACTTATTAACCCCTAATCTGCCGCCCCCGCTATCGCTGACCCCTGCATATTATTATTAACCCCTAATCTGCCGCTCCGTACACCGCCGCAACCTACGTTAGCCCTATGTACCCCAAATCTGCTGCCCCTAAAACCGCCGACCTCTATATTATATTTATTAACCCCTAATCTGCCCCCCACAACGTCGCCTCCACCTACCTACAATTATTAACCCCTAATCTGCCGACCGGACCTCACCGCTACTATAATAAATGTATTAACCCCTAATCCGCCTCACTAACCCTATAATAAATAGTATTAAACCCTAATCTGCCCTCCCTAACATCGCTGGCACCTAACTTCAAGTATTAACCCCTAATCTGCTGACCGGACCTCACCACTACTCTAATACATTTTTTAACCCCTAAAGCTAAGTCTAACCCTAACACCCCCCTAAGTTAAATATAATTTAAATCTAACGAAATAAATTAACTCTTATTAATCGGAACAGCCAATAGAATGCGAGCTCAATCTGATTGGCTGATTGGATCAGCCAATCGGATTGAACTTGAATCTGATTGGCTGATTCCATCAGCCAATCAGAATTTTCCTACCTTAATTCCGATTGGCTGATAGAATCCTATCAGCCAATCGGAATTCGAGGGACGCCATCTTGGATGACGTCCCTTAAAGGAATCGTCATTCGTCGGGAAGTCGTCGGTGAAGATGGATGTTCCGCGTCGGCGGGATGAACATGGATCCGGAAGAAAGAAGATTGAAGATGCCGCTTGATAGAAGACTTCAGCCGGATCATGGACGTCTTCAGCCCCCCGCTTGGGCTTGGATCAAGACATCGGAGGCTCTTCTGGATCGATCGGTGAACCCGGCATGGTGAAGACAAGGTAGGGAGATCTTCAGGGGCTTAGTGTTAGGTTTATTTAAGGGGGGTTTGGGTTAGATTAGGGTTATGTGGGTGGTGGGTTGTAATGTTGGGGGGGGGTATTGTATGGGTTTTTTTTACAGGCAAAAGAGCTGAATTCTTTGGGGCATGCCCTGCAAAGGGCCCTTTTCAGGGCTGGTAATGTAAAAGATCTTTTCTATTTTAATTTTAGAATAGGGTAGGGCATTTTTTTATTTTGGGGGTCTTTGTTATTTTATTAGGGGGCTTAGAGTAGGTGTAATTAGTTTAAAATTGTTGTAATATTTTTCTAATGTTTGTAAATATTTTTTTATTTTTTGTAACTTAGTTCTTTTTTATTTTTTGTACTTTAGTTAGTTTATTTCATTTTATTTATTTGTAGGTATTGTATTTAATTAATTTATTGATAGTGTAGTGTTAGGTTTAATTGTAGATAATTGTAGGTATTTTATTTAATTTATTTATTGATAGTGTAGTGTTAGGTTTAAATGTAACTTAGGTTAGGATTTATTTTACAGGTAATTTTGTAATTATTTTAACTAGGTAGCTATTAAATAGTTATTAACTATTTAATAGCTATTGTACCTAGTTAAAATAAATACAAAGTTGCCTGTAAAATAAATATTAATCCTAAAATAGCTACAATATAATTATAATTTATATTGTAGCTATATTAGGGTTTATTTTACAGGTAAGTATTTAGCTTTAAATAGGAATCATTTATTTAATAAGAGTTAATGTATTTCGTTAGATTTAAATTATATTTAACTTAGGGGGGTGTTAGGGTTAGGGTTAGAATTAGCTTTAGGGGTTAAAAAATTTATTAGAGTAGCGGTGAGGTCCGGTCGGCAGATTAGGGGTTAATGCTTGAAGTTAGGTGGCGATGATGTTAGGGAGGGAAGATTAGGGGTTAATACTATTTATTATAGGGTTATTGAGGCGGGAGTGAGGCGGATTAGGGGTTAATACATTTATTATAGTAGCGGTGAGGTCCGATCGGCAGATTAGGAGTAAATAATTGTAGGTAGGTGGAGGTGACGTTGGGGGCGGCAGATTAGGGGTTAATAAATATTATGTAGGTGTCGGCGGTATTAGGGGCAGCAGATTAGGGGTACATAGGGATAACGTAGGTGGCGGCGGAGTGCGGTCGGCAGATTAGGGGTTAAAACATTTTAATAGAGTGGCGGCAATGTGGGGGGACCTCGGTTTAGGGGTACATAGGTAGTTTATGGGTGTTAGTGTACTTTAGAGCACAGTAGTTAAGAGCCTTATGAACCGGCGTTAGCCCAGAAAGCTCTTAACTCCTGACTTTTTTCTGCGGCTGGAGTTTTGTCGTTAGATTTCTAACGCTCACTTCAGCCACGACTCTAAATACCGGCGTTAGAAAGATCCCATTGAAAAGATAGGATACGCAAATGGCGTAGGGGGATCTGCGGTATGGAAAAGTCGCGGCTGGAAAGTGAGCGTTTGACCCTTACCTACACGACTCTAAATACCAGCGGTAGCCCAAAACCAGCGTTAGGAGCCTCTAACGCTGGTTTTGACGGCTAACGCCAAACTCTAAATCTAGGCCATTGTGACTGTTATATCCTATTATGAAAGAGAGAGCTAACAGGGACTAAAAGGAAGAAAAGGGGTGGAAAGGAATGAGGCTGGCACTGAGAAAGGGAGCTGCTCCCATGAATGTTTAAGAGGATATGAGTTTATATTCACATAGAAATAAAAGAACTCTCAAGATTTTTTCCCCCAGTTGCTGATTTACTAAGATTTGAAGATCTGCTTCACATTTCACTGAATCAGCTCCACAAGGTAATATACTATATGAATTCAAAATATTTTTATGCTGGAGAAAGAGAGTGGTCAAACTTGAGAAAGTCATATATCAGGGACAGGGGGGTGGCAGGAACTAGAAAGAATGCTAAGGGAAAACAAGGGAAAGAGAAAGAAGGACAGTGGTGGTTCTAAGGGTGTTAACAGATGCTATGTACGCCCAACATTATAGCAGGACACCCTATTCTCAAAGGTGTCAGCAACCATTCATTATACACAGGCAGCACACACATTGTGCACACATTCACATGCACTCACACACACTGTGCACACATTCACATGCACTCATACACACTGTGCACACATTCACATGCACTCACACACTGTGCACACATTCACATGCACTCACACACTGTGCACACATTCACATGCACTCATACACACTGTGCACACATTCACATGCACTCACACACTGTGCACACATTTACATGCACCCACACACACTGTGCACACATTCCCATGCACTGACACACTGTGCACACATTCACATGCACTCACACATACTGAGAATACATTCCCATGCACTCACACACACTGTGCACACAATCACATGCACTCACACACTGTGCACACATTCCCATGCACCCACACACACTGTGCACACATTCACATGCACTCACACACACACACTGTGCACACATTCACATGCATTCACACACTGTGCACACATTCACATGCACTCACACACACTGTGCACACATTCACATGCACCCACACACTGTCAAACATTCACATGCACTCACACACACACTGTGCACTCATTCACATGCACTCACACACACTCTGTACACATTCCCATGCACTCACACACACTATGTACACATTCCCATTCACTCACACACTGTGCACACATTCACATGCACCCACACACACTGTCACACATTCACATGCACTCATACATGGTGCACACATTCACATGCACTCACACACACTGTGCACACATTCACATAGACTCACACATTGCATACATTCACATGTTCACACACACACATTGTGCACACATTCCTGTGCACTCACACACTGTGTACACATTCACATGCACCCACACACACTGTCATACATTTACATGCACTCACATACTATGCACACATTCCCATGCACTCAAACACTGTGTACATATTCACATGCACCCACACACACTGTCACACATTCACATGCATTCACACACTGTGCACACATTCACATGCACTCACACACACTGTGCACACATTCACATGCACTCACACACACTGTGCACACATTCACATGCACCCACACACACTGTCAAACATTCACATGCACTCACACACACACTGTGCACTCATTCACATGCACTCACACACACTCTGTACACATTCCCATGCACTCACACACACTATGTACACATTCCCATTCACTCACACACTGTGCACACATTCACATGCACCCACACACACTGTCACACATTCACATGCACTCATACACGGTGCACACATTCACATGCACTCACACACACTGTGCACACATTCACATAGACTCACACATTGCATACATTCACATGTTCACACACACACACATTGTGCACACATTCCTGTGCACTCACACACTGTGTACACATTCACATGCACCCACACACACTGTCATACATTTACATGCACTCACATACTATGCACACATTCCCATGCACTCAAACACTGTGTAAATATTCACATGCACCCACACACACTGTCACACATTCACATGCACTCACACACTATGCACACATTCACATGCACTCACACACACTGTGCACACATTCACATGCACTCACACACTGTGCACACATTCACATGCACTCACACACACGGTGCACACATACACATGCACTCACACACACTGTGGACATATTCACATGCACTCATACACACTGTGCACACATTCACATGCACTCACACACTGTGCATACATTCACATGCACTCACACACTGTGCACACATTCATATGCACTCACACACACTGTGCACACATTCACATGCACTCACACACATTGTGCACACATACACATGCACTTACACACTGTGCACACATTCACATGCACTCATACACACTGTGCACACATTCCCATGCACTTACACACTGTGCACACATTCACATGCACTCACACACACTGTGCACACATTCACTTGCACTCATACACACTGTGCACACATTCCCATGTACTCACACATTGTGCACACATTCACATGCACTCACACACTGTGCACACTTTCATATGCACTCACACATACTGTGCACACATTCACATGCACTCACACACACACTGTGCACACATTCACATGCACTCACACACTGTGCTTACATTCACATGTACCCACACACACTGTGCACACATTCCCATGCACTCACACACTGTGCACACATTCACATGCACTCACACATACTCAGCACAAATTCACATGCACTCACACACACTGTGCACACAATCACATGCACTCACACACTGTGCACACATTCCCATGCACTCACACACTGTGCACACATTCACATGCACTCACACACACTGTGCACGCATTCACATGCACTCACACACTGTGCACACATTCACATGCACTCACACACACTGTGCACACATTCACATGCACTCACACACACTATGTACACATTCCCATGCACTCACACACTGTGCACGCATTCACGTGCACTCACACACTGTGCACACATTCACATGCACTCACACACACTGTGCACACATTCACATGCACTCACATACACTATGTACACATTCCCATGCATTCACACACTGTGCACACATTCACATGCACCCACACACACTGTCACACATTCACATGCACTCATACACGGTGCACACATTCACATGCACTCACACACACTGTGCACACATGCACTCACACACTGTGCACACATTCACATGCACTCATACACACTGTGGACACATTCACATGCACTCACACACTGTGCACACATTCACATGCACCCACACACACTGTGCATACATTCCCATGCACTCACACACTGTGTACACATTCACACGCACTCACACACGGTGCACACATACACATGCACTCACACACACTGTGGACATATTCACATGCACTCATGCACACTGTGCACACATTCACATGCACTGACACAATGTGCATACATTCACATGCACTCACACACTGTGCACACATTCATATGCACTCACACACACTGTGCACACATTCACATGCACTCACACACACTGTGCACACATACACATGCACTTACACACTGTGCACACATTCACATGCACTCATACACACTGTGCACACATTCACTTGCACTCATACACACTGTGCACACATTCCCATGTATTCACACATTGTGCACACATTCACATGCACTCACACACTGTGCACACTTTCACATGCACTCACACATACTGTGCACACATTCACATGCACTCACACACACTGTGCACACATACACATGCACTTACACACTGTGCACACATTCACATGCACTACCACACACTGTGCACACATTCACTTGCACTCATACACACTGTGCACACATTCCCATGTATTCACACATTGTGCACACATTCACATGCACTCACACACTGTGCACACTTTCACATGCACTCACACATACTGTGCACACATTCACATGCACTCACACACACTGTGCACACATTCACATGCACTCACACACTGTGCTTACATTCACATGCACCCACACACACTGTGCACACATTCCCATGCACTCACACACTGTGCACACATTCACATGCACTCACACATACTCAGCACAAATTCACATGCACTCACACACACTGTGCACACAATCACATGCTTTCACATATTGTGCACACATTCCCATGCACTCACACACACTGTGCACACATTCACATGCACTCACACACTGTGCACACATTCACATGCACTCACACACACTATGTACACATTCACATGCACCCACACACACTGTCACACATTCACATGCACTCATACACGGTGCACACATTCACATGCACTCACACACACTGTGCACACATTCACATAGACTCACACATTGCATACATTCACATGTTCACACACACACACACACACACTGTGCACACATTCCCATGCACTCACACACTGTGTACATATTCACATGCACTCACACACACTGTGCACGCATTCACATGCACTCACACACTGTGCACACATTCACATGCACTCACACACACTGTGCACACATTCACATGCACTCACACACACTATGTACACATTCCCATGCACTCACACACTGTGCACGCATTCACATGCACTCACACACTGTGCACACATTCACATGCACTCACACACACTGTGCACACATTCACATGCACTCACACACACTATGTACACATTCCCATGCATTCACACACTGTGCACACATTCACATGCACCCACACACACTGTCACACATTCACATGCACTCATACACGGTGCACACATTCACATGCACTCACACACACTGTGCACACATGCACTCACACACTGTGCACACATTCACATGCACTCATACACACTGTGGACACATTCACATGCACTCACACACTGTGCACACATTCACATGCACCCACACACACTGTGCACACATTCCCATGCACTCACACACTGTGCACACATTCACACGCACTCACACACGGTGCACACATACACATGCACTCACACACACTGTGGACATATTCACATGCACTCATGCACACTGTGCACACATTCACATGCACTCACACAATGTGCATACATTCACATGCACTCACACACTGTGCACACATTCATATGCACTCACACACACTGTGCACACATTCACATGCACTCGCACACACTGTGCACACATACACATGCACTTACACACTGTGCACACATTCACATGCACTCATACACACTGTGCACACATTACCATGCACTTACACACTGTGCACACATTCACATGCACTCACACACACTGTGCACACATTCACTTGCACTCATACACACTGTGCACACATTCCCATGTATTCACACATTGTGCACACATTCACATGCACTCACACACTGTGCACACTTTCACATGCACTCACACATACTGTGCACACATTCACATGCACTCACACACTGTGCACACATTCACATGCACTCACACACTGTGCTTACATTCACATGCACCCACACACACTGTGCACACATTACCATGCACTCACACACTGTGCACACATTCACATGCACTCACACATACATACTCAGCACAAATTCACATGCACTCACACACACTGTGCACACAATCACATGCTTTCACATACTGTGCACACATTCCCATGCACTCACACACACTGTGCACACATTCACATGCACTCACACACTGTGCACACATTCACATGTACTCACACACACTGTGCACACATTCACATGCACTCACACACACTATGTACACATTCACATGCACTCACACACTGTGCACACATTCACATGCACCCACACACACTGTCACACATTCACATGCACTCATACACGGTGCACACATTCACATGCACTCACACACACTGTGCACACATTCACATAGATTCACACATTGCATACATTCACATGTTCACACACACACACACTGTGCACACATTCGCATGCACTCACACACTGTGTACATATTCACATGCACCCACACACACTGTCATACATTTACATGCGCTCACATACTATGCACACATTCCCATGCACTCACACACTGTGTACATATTCACATGCACCCACACACACTGTCACACATTCACATGCACTCACACACTATGCACACATTCCCATGCACTCACACACTGTGTACATATTCACATGCACCCACGCACACTGTGCACACACTGTCACACATTCACATGCACTCACACACTGTGCACACATTCACATGAACTCACACACACTGTGCAGACATTCACATACACTCACACATTGTACACATTCACATGTTCACACACACACACACACACATTGTGCACACATTCCCATGCACTCACACACTGTGCACACATTCACATGCACTCATACACACAGTGCACACATTCACATGCACTCACACACTGTGCACACATTCACATGCACTCACACACACTGTGCACACATACACATGCACTCACACACTGTGCACACATTCACATGCACTCATACACACTGTGCAAATATTCACATGCATTCACACATTGCACACAGTCACATGTTCACACACACACTGTGCACACATTCCCATGCACTCACACACTGTGCACACATTCACATGCACTCACACACTGCACACATTCCCATGTTCACACACACATTGTGTACACACACACACACTGTGCACAAATTCACATGCACGCAAACACTTGTGCACTCACATACACATGAGTACCCCTTTCTAGCCTTTGTTTCAGTCTTTAAAAACATACCCAATTTACAAGGTTAAAAGAATATAAAACTTCTTTCATGATTCAGATAGAACATATAATTCTAAACAACTTTCCAATTTACTTTTGTTATCAAATGTTCTTCTTTTCTTGTAATCCTTTGTTGAAAAACAGGGATGTAAGCTCAGGAGTGTGCATGTCTGCAGCCCTGTATGGCAGCAGTTTTGCAACAATGTTATACATTAGCAAAAGCACTAGATGGCAGCACTATTTCCTGTCAGGTAGTTCTTCAGGCATGCGCACGCTACCTACCTAGGTATCCCTTCATCAAAGAATAACATGAGAACAAAGCAAATTTGATAATAGAAGTAAACTGGAAACTTTTTTAAAAATGTATTCTCTATCTGAATAATGAAAGAAAATGTCTGGGTTTCATGTCCCTTTAAGGATTAACCCCTGGTAAAACATCGCCTCATAAGGAACAAAGACTGAGATACAATAGATTGAAAGAGGGGGACAAGGACTAAAAGGGTTAGAAGATAAGAAAGGGATGACAGGGAGAGGAGGAATGAGAGGGGAAAAGAAGAGTGATAAAGTTAGAGAAAGAGTGTGAGAGAGACAGAGAGAGTGCCAGCCTCACTTTCCTATCGGCATTTATCATTGCACCAGCAGTTCTTGTGAACGGGTAGTGCAATGCCGCCCCCTGCAGATTCGCAGCCAATTGGCCGCTAGCAGGGGGTGTCAATCAACCCGATCGTATTCGATCGGTTTGATCTCTGTCCGCTGCCTCAGAGCAGGCGGACAAGTTATGGAGCTTTATAAATTGACCCCCTAAGACGGAGTGAGAAAATGAGAGTGAAAGAGAGAACAAGAAAGAGAGAGAACAGAGAGAATGAGAGACAATTATCAGGAACAGAGAGAGGACAGTGTGAAAGTAAACAGCAAATTAGAGAAGGTAAATGAGAGGAGAGAGAAGGGGAGAAGCAGAAAGAGAGTGAGAGGATTAAGGAGAGGTCACAAACAGTGAGAGAATAAAGCAGACTAAAGACTACAGACAATGGGACAGCCGTAGAAAGAACATTAATACAATGTATGTAATATTGGCATAGTGAGGAATAAATAGGAGAGGGGGATACAACTGAACCAACTCTAAAGGAGTCTATGGATCTCTTCATGTTCTCAGGACTCACCTTCTTGTGACAACTCAGCTCTGTATTAGTCTTTGGCTCTCTGTCAGTTTATGTCACAACCTCTCTGCTTTCTCCTGGAAACTGAAGCTCATTCTGCACCTGAGACAAACTCCTGGGATTCACCTGAGAGGGGTGGGAACCAGTGCATACGTATGTGCCTGTGTATGGCAGTGGCTGTTTGGGAAGTATTCTGTAGGTATATCCTGTTGTGTATATAAATATACATATGTATATGTGTATGTATGTATATGTATGTGTTTATGTGAGTGTATATGTATATGTCTGTATGTGTAAGTGTGTGTGTGGGTATGAATGTATGTGTGAGTGTGTATGTGTATGATTGTGAGTGTGTGTGTATGTATGAGTGTCTGTGTGTGTATATGATTATGAGTGTATGTGTGTGTGTATTTGTGAGTGTGTGTATATGTTTGTGATTGTAAATTTGTATTTAAGTGTGTATGTATATGTGTGTGATTGTGAGTGTGTGTAAGTGTGTGTGTGATTGAGAGTGTGTGTGTGTATGTGTGTGTGATTGAGAGTGTGTGTGTATGTGTGTGTGATTGAGAGTGTGTGTATATATGTGTGATTGAGAATGTTTGTAAGTGTGTGTATGTGTGTGTGATTGAGAGTGTGTGCATATGTGTGTGATTGAGAGTGCGTGTAAGTGTGTGTGTGTGTATGTGTGTGTGATTGAGAGTGTGTGCATGCGTGTGATTGAGAGTGTGTGTGTATGTGTGTGTGATTGAGAGTGTGTGTATGTGTGTGTGATTGAGAGTGTGTGTATATGTGTGTGATTGAGAATGTTTGTGTGTGTGTGTATGTGTGTGTGATTGAGAGTGTGTGTGTATATATGTATGTGATTGAGAGTGTGTGTATATGTGTGTAATTGAGAATGTGTATATATGTGTGCGTCTAAATATTTACACTGTATGTGTATTTATAACTTTCTTGGCAATCACAAGGTGGTGTCATGTGAAACAGTGAGACAACAAACACACAAATTAATAATTACAGACAGACACAAACCATAAATGTTGTAATATTGTTTTCATATGTTTGTTTTTTTCAACTTTTTGCTTTAGATGCTTTCATTTTTATTTGTTACTAAACACACACACACACATATACAGTATCTCACAAAAGTGAGTACACCCTCACATTTTTGTAAATATTTTATTATATCTTTTCATGTGACAACACTGAAGAAATGACACTGCTACAATGTAAAGTAGTGAGTGTACAGCATGTATAACAGTGTAAATTTGCTGTCCCCTCAAAATAACTCAACACACAAGGGGATATCTATCAAGCCGTCAACCGCAAATACGGTGGAATTCTGCAGCGTAATTGTTGCAAGCTTGATCCAACCTAGTTATCAAAGCCTACAGACCGGCAAAAGTTGAAATCTCTGACGTAAAATATGATCCGCCGGTCTCAATCCGACACAGATCGGTGCCTACGTAATTACAGATGTTTTCAAAGTTATCAAATAGTTAACAAGTACGCTTGCAGCTATTCCGGCCCAGCATACCTGGTTTTCAATCTGCCACCGTGGAGGCCGCGGATGACATAGGAATCAATGGGAGTCTGAAAGCAGCGAAAGCTTATGTTCGATGCTGCCAGATATCCAATTGATTTCTTTGGTAGAAAACCAGTTACATTTACACCTAACACCCTAACATAAGTCTAAACACCCCTAATCTGCCACACCAGACATCGCCGCCACCTACATAATGTTATTAAGCCCTAATCTTCCGCTACCCGACCCCGCCGCAATCTAAATAAAAGTATTAACCCATATCTTGCCACTCCCGGACCCCGCCGCCACTAAATTAACGTATTAACCCCTAAACCTCTGGCCTCCCACATCACTACCACTAACTAAACCTATTAACCCCTAAACCGCCAGCCCCCACATCGTGTTAAACTAAATTAAGTTATTAACCTCTAAACCTAACAAGCCGCTAACTTTAAATTAAAATTACAACATCCCTATCTTAAAATAAATTTAAACTTACCTGTAGAATTAAAATAAAATATTTTTAAACTATTAATTAACCTACCCTAACTAATATACTACACTTAAATTAAATTACCAATTAAATTAACTAAATTACATATTAAAAAAAAACCTAACCCTTCTCAAATTATTTAAATATACTATTTAACCTTATTAAAAATTACTAAATTACAAAAAAATAAACGCTAAGTTACAAAAAATAAAAAACACTAAATTACGAAAACGAACATACCACATTATCAAAAATAAAAAAGAATTACACCTAATCTAATAGCTCTATCAAAATAAAAAAGCCCCCCCAAAATAAAAAAACACCTAGCCTACAATAAACTACCAATGGCCCTTAAAAGGGCCTTTTGTGGGGCATTGCCCCAAAGAAATCAGCTCTTTTACCTGTAAAAAAAAAATACAAACACCCCCAACAGTAAAACCCACCACCCTCACAACCAACCCCCCCAATAAAAACCCTATCTAAAATAACCTAAGCTCCCCATTGCCCTGAAAAGGGCATTTGTATGCACATTTCCCTTTAAAGGGCATTTAGCTCTTTTACTGCCCAGGCCCTACTCTAAAAATAAAACCCACTGAAAAAACTCTTAAATAAACCTAACATTAACCCCCGACGATCCACTTACAGTTATTGAAGTCCCGCTTGAAGGATCCATCCAGCTGGCAAGAAGTCTTCATCCGGGCGGCAAGAAGTCTTCATCCGGGCGGCCTCTTCCATCTTCATCCAGCCGGTGAAGTCTTTATCCAGACGGCATCTTCTATCTTCAGCCATCTGGCGCAGAGCGGGTCTATCCTGAAGACATCCGGCACAGAGCTCCTCTTCAATACGGTGGCCGCCGTAAACTGGAACTTGAATGCAAGTGACGTCATCCAAGATTGGCTGAAAGGTTCCAATCAGCCAATAGGATTAGAGCTGCTAAAATCATATTGGCTATTCCAATCAGCCAATAGGATTTGAGCAGCTCTCATCCTATTGGCTGTTCCAATCAGCCCAATAGAATGAGAGCTCAATCCTATTGGCTGATTGGAACAGCCAATAGGATGAGAGCTCAATCCTATTGGCTGATTGGAACATCCAATAGGATGAGAGCTCAATTCTATTGGCTGATTGGAACCTTTCAGCCAATAGGAATGCAAGGGAAGCCATCTTGAATGACGTCACTTGCATTCAAGTTCCATTTTACGGCGGCAACCGTATTAAAGAGGAGCTCCGCACCAGATGTCTTTGGGATGGATCCGCTCCGCGCCGGATGGATGAAAATAGAAGATGCTGTCTAGATGAAGACTTCGCCGGCTGGATGAAGATGGAAGAGGCCGCCTGGATGAAGACTTTTTGCCACCCGGATGAAGACTTTTTGCAGACTGGATGGATCCTTCAAGCAGGACTTCAATAACGGTAAGTGGATCGTCGGGGGTCACTGTTAGGTTTATTTAAGGTTTTTTTGGGTGGGTTTTTGTCAGGTTTTTTCCCTGTTTATTTTGCCATGTGCTGCTGGCAGCCATTTTACTCACCTCTCTTCCTGAGTATGGTGCATTATGGGGGATGCTGCTCATTTCCTGCACTTCCATTTATGGCCAGACTGGTGTGCATCATCCGTGTGAGACAGGATGCAGTCTCAGAATTGTGATGTCATCACTTATTATTTAAAGGGCCTCTGTTCAGTATGCTTTGCCTTTGCGTTGTCTCAGACCTGTTTGCGAGAGTTCCTGTGTATTACCTGGCTGCCTGACGTCCTTCCTGGTTCCTGATCCCTGGCTTGTTCCTGACTCTGCTATTTTCCTTGTTGCTTATTCCGGCTCGTCTGACTATTCGCTTTGGCTCCTGACTCGGCTCGTCTGACTACCAGCTCTGGTTTTGATTCCTGGCTTGTTATTTGACTTGTGGACTGTCATGAGATGCAGGACATATGCAGGACACAGCAATGATGGTACAACTCTATTTTATTACAGAGCATAGCAATACACATCCAGACAGGTTGATTGTACTAAACTAACTGCGACACAGACACCGGACCTAAGCCCCGCCCACATGCTAGTGACATCACATCCTGCTATCATCACATCTTCCCCTTTTTCAAAGGCAAAGCATACATTTGCATATATTAAATAACAAGGTACACCAACAGGGTATACAACAACATTTTGTTTTATAACATTATAAAAACAGATAGATTAGAAAACATGAACAAATAAATTACATCCTGACTTGGACATCGGGGTAGACTACCCTAGTCCACAGTGACCATGGGATTATTCTGCCCATACTTCCGGTCACTGTTCTAGCTAAAGTCAGTCCCTGTATCGGGCCGGAAGCCTCACCACTCTTCCGCTTGATGTAACTTTGCATGAACTGTCCTCTGATACAGAAGATGGTGAACAAGAGTCTGCTGGAGGCAAAGATATATCCCCGCTATGATCTTGCTGAGGGGAAGGCACCTCTCTTAGAACAGGAGATCCCACCGGCGGTGGTACTGAGGTATCCGGTTCCAGACTCTCAGGTACAGGCTGAAGATGTCTTCGGTTACGGCGTGTAACCGTCCCTCCCTCTGTAAGGACTGTGTAAGACCTTGGTTCTGGAGAGCGGCCCACTACCGTAGCAGGCGTCTTCCATTTCTTCTCATCATCCAGTTTAATTCTGACACTTTGGCCCGCTTTCAGTTCCTGTAAAGGCCTGACAGAATGTCTCCTGTCGTAGAAGAAACGATAACCCTTTTTGGCCTCTTCATCCCTCCTAAGGACTTCGTCCCGAGGAACAGGGCCAGGCGGCTTGAAGACACCCACTGAGGGTAAAGTGGTGCGAATCTGGCGTCCTAGCATCAGCTGTGCCGGGCTAAACCCGGTGGCTTGAATGGGCGTCGCCCTGTATGACAAGAGGGCTAGGTACGGTTCAGATTGCTTTAGAATGAATTTTGTTGTTTGAACTGCCCTTTCAGCCATTCCGTTGGCCTGCGGATAATGTGGACTTGACGTGGAATGTACAAAATCATATTCCCTGCTGAAAGCACTGAACTCTGTAGAAGCGAACTGCATGCCATTATCACTCACCAGCTCCATTGGAATGCCCCAGCGGGCGAACAAGCTCTTCAGGCGAATGATAACGGCCTGACTTGTGATATCATTCAGGGGTGCTATTTCCAAATACCTGGAATAGTAGTCGATAACAACAAGAAACTTTTTCCCGTGCAGTTCGCACAAATCAGCAGCTATTTTCTGCCACGGCCCCGCAGGCAGCGGAGTAGACATTAAGGGCTCCCTTCTCTGAGTAGGCCGGCGTTCCCGGCAAAAGGCACATTTAGACACGTGATTTGCAATGTCGGAGCTGATCCCAGGCCACCACACAGCTGTAGCTGCTCTTTCTCTGCACTTTGTAATGCCTAAGTGGCCATCGTGAATCCTGTTTAACATCTCCTTCCTCATGCTGACAGGAATTACAATACGGTCTTGGAACAGCACCAACCCCTCCAGCTCCGTGAGCTGTGACCTCTCTGGCTGGTAAGCATTTAAAGACATCCAGGCTGCCCGGCTCTCGGGCCAGCCATCTCTTATGTACCTTATAACTTCTTGCAGATCTGTGTCCAAATATGTCTCTTTCTTTATCTCTTCCAGTTTCCTTGAAGAAATGGACTTAGAGGCCAGAACTGAATCAACATACACTTTTACATCCGACTCTGTGGAGGATTCTTCAGCAGCAGCCAGCGGGAGCCTGGACAGTGTATCTGCCACAACCAGCTGCTTCCCCGGCACATGCACTGCCTGAACATTGAACCTGAGTAGTCTCATTAAAAGTCTCTGGCATCTCAAGGGTGTTTTGTCGATGTCATAAGAATTGATAAGAGGGACTAGCGGTTTGTGGTCAGTTTCCAGACTAAATTTCTCCAAACCCACTAGATAACGCTGAAAGCGCTCACAGGCCCAAACTGCAGCCAGGCACTCTTTCTCAATTTGAGCGTATTTTGACTCCGCAGCCGTCAGTGTGCGGGAACAGTAGGCGATGGGCTGTAGTTTGTTGTCATTCAGCTGCAGGAGTGCAGCCCCCAACCCATAACTGCTTGCATCGGCACTAACCACAGTCTTTTTTGAAGGGTCGTAGAACCCCAGCACTGGGGCAGACCCCAGCAGGGACTTAGCATGCAGGAACGCTTTTTCTTGTGAGGGTCCCCAGACCCAGGCAACATCTTTCTTAAGCAACTCTGTGATAGGGTGCAAAACTGTAGATAAATCCGGAAGAAACTTGCCCACGTAATTTACAAGGCCCAATATCTGTCTCATCTCATGTACATCAGAAGGGCTTTTCATCTGTTTGATAGCCCGAATTTTCTCGGGGTCCGGCTTGATGCCATCCCTGTTGATGATATGCCCAAAGTAGCATAATTCAGTTTTCCTAAAATGACATTTTTCTTTATTCAGCTTCAGCCCAGACTCTTTGATAGCCTGCAGCACACAACTCAAACGCTGATCATGCTCCTCCACTGTAGACCCATACACTAGAATGTCGTCCATGACGACTGCTGTGCCCACGTGGCCACTCAGGAGAGAACTCATTTCCCTCTGAAAGATCTCAGGAGCGGAGGATATCCCAAAGGGAAGTCTGCAGAAACAGAACCGACCTACCGGAGTGATAAAGGTAGTCAGTTTGCGGCACTTTGGATCCAGGGGGATCTGCCAAAAGCCGCTAGAAGCGTCTAATGTGGAAAAGAACTTCGCCCCAGCCAACTTCGGGGCTATATCTTCCAATGTCGGCAGCACAAATCTCTCCCTCTTCACTGCCTCATTCAACCTTTTCAGGTCCACACAGATGCGCACCTTTCCGTTTTTCTTTGCAACTGGAACAATGGGGGCACACCAATCAGTTGCTTCAACAACCTCTTCAATAACCCCCATAGACTTCATGCGCATGAGCTCTTTCTCCACTTGAGGCATGAGCGGGAACGGAATTCTACGAGGAGTAGAAATACTATACGGGACTGCGTCACTTTTAAGTGCTATACAGACAGGTTTGCAGCTCAGTAGGCCCAACTCGCCAAACATATCTTCAGAGATCTCATTCACTCTGGCCACGAGGCCCAAGTCACAGGCTGCTTTTCTGCTCAATAAACTGTTAACACACTTACCTCGGATCACATGCACCCACATGGTGAACTTCCTTTGTTTGTACTCACAGCTGGCAAGAAATTTCCCCACACAATCAATGCGGCCACCAGGACTATGAACATTTGTAGTAACCTTCGCCAGCTGGGGCTGTCGAGGCAGTTTCATAAATTCAGCAAAAGACATTACAGTGATATCAGCTCCTGTGTCAATCTTAAAATCAACATTGGCTCCCATTACAGTAAAGGTAACTTTCCAATCTTCCTCTGAGCTTGTCCGTTCCACAACAGACCCCACAAAAGACACTTCCTGACCCTCCTGGTCACTGTCCACCTGCATCTCCTTAATGTATTCAGTTTTACACACCACTTCAAAATGGCCTATTCTGTTACATTTTCTGCATCTTTTATCTCTGGCCGGGCATATAGCACTCTGATCATGAGCCCGGTAGCACCGTGTGCATCGGCCATGTTGCCCCCATCCACTTCTAGGCCTTTCCAGTACTTTAGATCTACCGCTCACACTGTGCCTTTCACTAGTAATTTTCCTAGACTGTTGCACTTCATCCACAATACTCTCAGACCTCAGATCAGCACTTTGCTTTTTCACCAGTTCACTCTGGCGGGCCATCCTAATAGCCCCGTCTAATGTTAAATCAGGCTCTAACTGCAGCTTCAGGGAGACTTCAGCATCTGCAATTCCAATAACTATTCTGTCTCTGATTTGCTCTTCTTTAGCAACACCAAACTCACAGAATTCAGCTAATTCATACAGGCTGCGCACAAATGACTCCACAGATTCTCCCACACGCTGATTACGTTTGTGAAAACAAGCTCTCTCATGAATCACATTTCTTTTGGGCACAAAGTGGGCACTGAGTTTATCCATAACTATATCAAAGTTAACTTCTTCCCCTTCTTGGAAAGTAAAAGCATTGAACACTGGCTCTACATATTTCCCCATAGAGTATAAAAGAGAATTAACTTGTACTTCACCACTCTCCTTGTTCAGTTTGGATGCAATCCTGAAGCGCTGAAACCGCTGACGCCATGTGGGCCAAGCTGCAGGCTGAGAAAAGTCAAAAGGCTCAGGTGGGGTAAACTTTGACATCGTTATCATCAGAAACAGAAGTGTAGTCCAGAACTTCTGACACCATGTCATGAGATGCAGGACATATGCAGGACACAGCAATGATGGTACAACTCTATTTTATTACAGAGCATAGCAATACACATCCAGACAGGTTGATTGTACTAAACTAACTGCGACACAGACACCGGACCTAAGCCCCGCCCACATGCTAGTGACATCACATCCTGCTATCATCACACTTATATTAATTCATTATTTAGTTAGCTTGCTTTTGCAAGAACCGATTTTTATTATTTTTTGCTATTAATAAAGGTGTGATTATTTTTGCACTTCTCGTCTCAGTCTGATTCCTGGCATCCTGACATTAGGCAAAGGCCATGAATCCTGATGGTGCTAATAATCCACCTTTCCCTGCCATCATTTCCAGGATGGATATACAGGATCACTGCTTGGATCAATTTGCACTAGCCCTACTGACTTGCACTGCACATTTGGACCAAAGTGTCCCGCAAGTTATAGCTGCTCCTGTTTCCGCTGCTGCACCTATGATTACCAGGAGCATGTCTGGTTCTGCACCTCTACCTCAGCGATATGGAGGCGATCCTATTCAGTGCAGAGGGTTTTTGAACTAGGGGGGCATTTACTTTGAGATGTTACCTCAGGCGTTTCCCTCTGACAGAGCTAAGGTGGGATTTCTCATCTTGTTACTCTCTGACACAGCTCTTGCCTGGGCTAATCCCTTGTGGGAGACAAATAAACCTGTGATTTCAAATTACCCTGAATTTGTGGCCTCCTTTCGAAGGGTATTTGATGTTCCGGCTCACTCCTCCTCTGCTGCTAAACGACTCATGTCCATTCAGCAAGGTACAAGATCTGTTGCTCAGTATGCTATTGAGTTCTGTGCACTTGCCGCAGAGGTAGGTTGGAACAATGAAGCCCTTGTTGCTGCCTTCTTTCATGGGCTCTCTGAAACGATTAAAGACGAATTTTCTGCCAGAGATTTACCAGAGGATCTCGAGGCATTGGTGTCTTTTATTATTCTAATTGACATCAGACTCAGAGAGAGACCATCTTTCAAGGAGCGCTTGCGGAAGCCTCCTGTTCCGTTGTCTCCTACGTGTTCATTTCCACCCATGCCTCCCATGCCTCCTGGTCCCGAGTCACAAGGTACTGCTGAGCCAATGCAGTTGGATTTCACACATCTCTCCACGGCGGAGAGGGCCTTTAGGAGGAGGGAGAAGCTCTGCCTCTATTGTGGGTTACAGGTAGATCTGTGCATGGCGAAAAAATTCAGTTCGGTTTCGGTTCGGATTGATTCGGATTTTTCGAATTTCGGTTCGGATCGATTCGAATTCGGCAAAATTTGAATGAATTCGTTTTGGATTTATTCGGATTCGAATGAATTCGTTTCGGATTTATTCGGATTTAGATAAATTCGGCTGAATTCGGCTGAATTCGGTTCGATTCGGTTCCGAAATTCGGAATTTCGGTATGTTTTAGGTGGGATATGCTGTGTATTAGACTAGTATTATGTACTGTATATTAGGTGTAAATACTAGTGTAATACACGGCCATCCGAATCTACCGAATAAAGTCAGTAGTTAAAAGCTTTATGGGCTAACACCGGAATATAAAGCTCTTAACTACAGTGCTAAAGTACACTAACACCCATAAACTACCTATGAACCACTAAACCGAGGCCCCCCCACATCGCAAACACTATCATAAAATTATTTAACCCCTAATCTGCCGACCGGACACCGCAGCCACCTACATTATAGCTATTAACCCCTAATCTACTGTCCCTAACATCGCCCACCCCTACATTATAGTTATTAACCCCTAGTCTGCCCCCCTCAACGTCGCCGCAACCTAACTACAAGTATTAACCCCTAATTTGCCGACCGGACATCGCCGCCACTATAATAAATGTATTAACCCCTAAACTGCCGCACTCCCGCCTCGCAAACACTATAATACATTTTTATTAACCCCTAATCTGCCCTCCCTAACATCGCCGCCACCTACCTACAATTATTAGCCCGTAATCTCCCGCCCCCAACGTCGCTGCTACTATAATAAAGTTATTAACCCCTAAACCTAAGTCTAACCCTAACCCTAACACCCCCTAACTTAAATATAATTTAAATAAAACGAAATAAATTTACATTGTAGCTATTTTAGGATTTATATTTATTTTACAGGCAACTTTGTATTTATTTTAACTAGGTACAATAGCTATTAAATAGTTAATAACTATTTAATAACTACCTAGCTAAAATAAATACAAATTTACCTGTAAAATAAATCCTAACCTAAGTTACAATTACACCTAACACTACACTATCATTAAATTAATTAAATAAATTAATCCTATTTAAAACTAAATACTTACCTGTAAAATAAACCCTAATATAGCTACAATATAACTAATAGTTACATTGTAGCTATTTTAGGATTTATATTTATTTTACAGGCAACTTTGTATTTATTTTAACTAGGTACAATAGCTATTAAATAGTTATTTACTATTTAATAGCTACCTAGTTAAAATAATTACAAAATTACCTGTAAAATAAATCCTAACCTAAGTTACAATTAAACCTAACGCTACACTATCATTAAATAAATTAAATAAATTAAATACAAATACCTACAAATAAATACAAATAAATACACTAACTAAAGTACAAAAAATAAAAAAAGAACTAAGTTACAAAAAATAAAAAAATAATTTACAAACATTATAAAAATATTACAACAATTTTAAGCTAATTACATCTACTCTAAGCCCCCTAATAAAATAACAAAGCCCCCCAAAATAAAAAAATTCCCTACCCTATTCTACATTAAAAAGTTACCAGCTCTTTTACCTTACCAGCCCTTAAAAGGGCCTTTTGAGGGGCATGCCCCAAAGAATTCTGCTCTTTTGCCTGTAAAATAAAAATACAACCCCCCCAACATTAAAATCCACCACCCACATGCCCCTAATCTAACCCAAACCCCCCTTAAAAAAACCTAAAACTACCCCCCTGAGGATCTTCCTACCTTGAGTCGTCTTCACTCAGCCAAGCCGAATTCTTCATCCAATCCGGGCGATGTCTTCATCCAAGCGGGGGCTGAAGAGGTCCATCATCCGGCAGAAGTCTTCATCCAAGCGGGGGCTGAAGAGGTCTTCCATCCGGCTGAAGTCTTCTATCAAGCGGCATCTTCAATCTTCTTTCTTCCGGCTCCATCTTCATCCCGCCGACACGGAACATCCTTTCTCCACGACGAACTCCCGACGAATGACGGTTCCTTTAAATGACATCATCCAAGATGGCGTCCCTCGAATTCCGATTGGCTGATAGGATTCTATCAGCCAATCGGAATTAAGGTAGGAATAATCTGATTGGCTGATGGAATCAGCCAATCAGATTCAAGTTCAATCCGATTGGCTGATCCAATCAGCCAATCAGATTGAGCTTGCATTCTATTGGCTGTTCCGATCAGCCAATAGAATGCAAGCTCAATCTGATTGGCGGGATGAAGATGGAGCCGGAAGAAAGAAGATTGAAGATGCCGCTTGATAGAAGACTTCAGCCGGATGGAAGACCTCTTCAGCCCCCGCTTGGATGAAGACTTCTGCCGGATGATGGACCTCTTCAGCCCCCACTTGGATGAAGACATCGCCCGGATTGGATGAAGAATTCGGCTTGGCTGAGTGAAGACGACTCAAGGTAGGAAAATCCTCAGGGGGGTAGTTTTAGGTTTTTTTAAGGGGGGTTTGGGTTAGATTAGGGGTATGTGGGTGGTGGGTTTTAATGTTGGGGGGGTTGTATTTTTATTTTACAGGCAAAAGAGCAGAATTATTTGGGGCATGCCCCGCAAAAGGCCCTTTTAAGGGCTGGTAAGGTAAAAGAGCTGGTAACTTTTTAATGTAGAATAGGGTAGGGATTTTTTTTATTTGGGGGGCTTTGTTATTTTATTAGGGGGCTTAGAGTAGATGTAATTAGCTTAAAATTGCTGTAATATTTTTATAATGTTTGTAAATTATTTTTTTATTTTTTGTAACAGTTCTTTTTTTATTTTTTGTACTTTAGTTAGTGTATTTATTTGTATTTATTTGTAGGTATTTGTATTTAATTTATTTAATTTATTTAATGATAGTGTAGCGTTAGGTTTAATTGTAACTTAGGTTAGGATTTATTTTTCAGGTAATTTTGTAATTATTTTAACTAGGTAGCTATGAAATAGTAAATAACTATTTAATAGCTATTGTACCTAGTTAAAATAAATACAAAGTTGCCTGTAAAATAAATATAAATCCTAAAATAGCTACAATGTAACTATTAGTTATATTGTAGCTATATTAGGGTTTATTTTACAGTTATTTAGTTTTAAATAGGATTAATTTATTTAATTAATTTAATGATAGTGTAGTGTTAGGTGTAATTGTAACTTAGGTTAGGATTTATTTTACAGGTAAATTTGTATTTATTTTAGCTAGGTAGTTATTAAATAGTTATTAACTATTTAATAGCTATTGTACCTAGTTAAAATAAATACAAAGTTGCCTGTTAAATAAATATAAATCCTAAAATAGCTACAATGTAACTATTAGTTATATTGTAGCTATATTAGGGTTTATTTTACAGGTAAGTATTTAGTTTTAAATAGGATTAATTTATTTAATTATAGTAAATTTATTTCGTTTTATTTAAATTATATATAAGTTAGGGGGGTGTTAGGGTTAGGGTTAGACTTAGGTTTAGGGGTTAATAACTTTATTATAGTAGCGGTGACGTTGGGGCGGGAGATTACGGGTTAATAATTGTAGGTAGGTGGCGGTGATGTTAGGGAGGGCAGATTAGGGGTTAATAAAATTTATTATAGTGTTTGCGAGGCGGGAGTGCAGCGGTTTAGGGGTTAATACATTTATTATAGTGGCGGCGATGTCCGGTCGGCAGATTAGGGGTTAATACTTGTAGTTAGGTTGCGGTGACGTTGGAGGGGGCAGATTAGGGGTTAATACTTGTACTTAGGTTGCGGTGACGTTGGGGGGGCAGATTAGGGGTTAATAAATATAATATAGGGGTCGGCGATGTTAGGGACAGCAGATTAGGGGTTAATAGCTATAATGTAGGTGGCGTCGGTGTCCGGTCGACAGATTAGGGGTTAATGCTTGTAGTTAGGTTGCGGCGATGTTGGGGGGGCAGATTAGGGGTTAATACTGTTTATTATAAGGTTTGCGAGGTGGGAGTGCAGATTAGGGGTTAATACTTGTAGTTAGGTTGCGGCGACATTGGGGGGGCAGATTAGGGGTTAATAAATATTATGTAGGTGTCGACGATGTTAGGGGCAGCAGATTAGGGGTACATAGCTATAATGTAGGTGGCGGCGGTGTCCGGAGCGGCAGATTAGGGGGTTAATAAGATAATGCAGGTGTCAGCGAAAGCGGGGGCGGCAGATTAGGGGTTAATAAGTGTTAGATTAGGGGTGTTTAGATTCGGGGTTCATTTTAGGGTGTTAGGTGCAGACTTACGGCTAGATTTATAGTTTTGTCGGTAATGACCCGCGTAGCTAACGCTGACTTTTTTTCTCCCGCACCTTTTAAATACCGCTGGTATTTAGAGTTCACAGAATGGCTGCGTTAGGCTCCAAAAAGGGAGCGTATAGCATAATTTACCGCCACGTGCTTACGGACGTGGCCAGCTTCAAAAACGTGCTTGTGCACGATTCCCCCATAGGAAACAATGGGGCTGTTTGAGCTGAAAAACACCTGCAAAAAAGCAGCATTCAGCTCCTAATGCAGCCCCATAGTTTCCTATCGGGAAACACTTCCTACGTCTGCACCTAACACCCTAACATGTACCCCGAGTCTAAACACCCCTAATCTTACACTTATTAACCCCTAATCTGCCGCCCCCGCTATCGCTGACCCCTGCATATTTTTTTAACCCCTAATCTGCCGCTCCGTACACCGCCGCAACCTACGTTATCCCTATGTACCCCTAATCTGCTGCCCCTAACACAGCCGACCAATATATTATATTTATTAACCCCTAATCTGCCGCCCCCAACGTCGCCTCCACCTACCTACAATTATTAACCCCTAATCTGCCGACCTGACCTCGCCGCTACTCTAATAAATGTATTAACCCCTAAAGCTAAGTCTAACCCTAACCCTAACACCCCCCTAAGTTAAATATAATTTAAATCTAACGAAATAAATTAACTCTTATTAAATAAATTATTCCTATTTAAAGCTAAATACTTACCTGTAAAATAAATCCTAATATAGCTACAATATAAATTATAATTATATTGTAGCTATTTTAGGATTAATATTTATTTTACAGGCAACTTTGTATTTATTTTAACCAGGTACAATAGCTATTAAATAGTTAATAACTATTTAATAGTTACCTAGTTAAAATAATTTCAAAATTACCTGTAAAATAAATCCTAACCTAAAGTTACAATTAAACCTAACACTACACTATCAATAAATTAATTAAATAAAATACCTACAATTATCTACAATTAAACCTAACACTAAACTATCAATAAATTAATTAAATACAATACCTACAAATACATACAATTAAATAAACTAACTAAAGTACAAAAAATAAAAAAGAACTAAGTTACAAAAAATAAAAAAATATTTACAAACATTATAAAAATATTACAATAATTTTAAGCTAATTACACCTACTCTAAGCCCCCCTAATAAAATAACAAAGCCCCCCAAAATAAAAAAATGCCCTACCCTATTCTAAAATTAAAATAGAAAAGCTCTTTTACCTTACCAGCCCTTAAAAGGGCCTTTTGCGGGGCATGCCCCAAAGAATTCAGCTCTTTTGCCTGGAAAAAAACCCATACAATACCCCCTCCCAACATTACAACCCACCACCCACATACCCCTAATCTAACCCAAACCCCCCTTAAATAAACCTAACACTAAGCCCCTGAAGATCTTCCTACCTTATCTTCACCACGCCGGGTATCACCGATCCATCCAGGCTCCGATGTCTTGATCCAAGCCCAAGCGGGGGCTGAAGAAGTCCATCCTCCGGCTGAAGTCTTGATCCAAGCGGCGGCTGAAGAAGTCCATCCTCCGGCTGAAGTCTTCATCCTATCCGGGCAGAAGAGGAGATCCGGACCGGTAGACATCTTCATCCAAGCGGCATCTTCTATCTTCTTCCATCCGATGACGAGCGGCTCCATCTTCAAGACCTCCGGCGCGGATCCATCCTCTTCTTCCGACGTCCTAAAACAGAATGAAGGTTCCTTTAAGGGACGTCATCCAAGATGGCGTCCCTCGAATTCCGATTGGCTGATTCTATCAGCCAATCGGAATTAAGGTAGGAAAATTCTGATTGGCTGATGGAATCAGCCAATCAGATTCAAGTTCAATCCGATTGGCTGATCCAATCAGCCAATCAAATTGAGAACGCATTCTATTGGCTGTTCCGATCAGCCAATAGAATGCAAGCTCAATCTGAATGGTTGATTCCATCAGCCAATCAGAATTTTCCTTCCTTAATTCCGATTGGCTGATAGAATCCTATCAGCCAATCGGAATTCGAGGGACGCCATCTTGGATGACGTCCCTTAAAGGAACCTTCATTCTGTTTTAGGACGTCGGAAGAAGAGGATGGATCCGTGCCGGAGGTCTTGAAGATGGAGCCGCTCGTCATCGGATGGAAGATGATAGAAGATGCCGCTTGGATGAAGATGTCTACCGGTCCGGATCTCCTCTTCTGCCCAGATAGGATGAAGACTTCAGCCGGAGGATGGACTTCTTCAGCCGCCGCTTGGATCAAGACTTCAGCCGGAGGATGGACGTCTTCAGCCCCCGCTTGGGCTTGGATCAAGACATCGGAGCCTGGACGGATCGGTGATACTGGCGTGGTGAAGATAAGGTAGGAAGATGTTGGGGGGGGTATTGTATGTTTTTTTTCCAGGCAAAAGAGCTGAATTCTTTGGGGCATGCCCCGCAAAAGGCCCTTTTAAGGGCTGGTAAGGTAAAAGAGCTTTTCTATTTTAATTTTAGAATAGGGTAGGGCATTTTTTTATTTTGGGGGGCTTTGTTATTTTATTAGGGGGCTTAGAGTAGGTGTAATTAGCTTAAAATTGTTGTGATATTTTTCTAATGTTTGTAAATATTTTTTTTTTTTTTGTAACTTAGTTCTTTTTTTAATTTTTTGTACTTTATTTAGTTTATTTAATTGTATTTATTTGTAGGTATTGTATTTAATTAATTTATTGATAGTGTAGTGTTAGGTTTAATTGTAGATAATTTTAGGTATTTTATTTAATTAATTTATTGATAGTGTAGTGTTAGGTTTAATTGTAACTTAGGTTAGGATTTATTTTACAGGTAATTTTGTAATTATTTTAACTAGGTAACTATTAAATAGTTATTAACTATTTAATAGCTATTGTACCTGGTTAAAATAAATACAAAGTTGCCTGTAAAATAAATATTAATCCTAAAATAGCTACAATATAATTATAATTTATATTGTAGCTATATTAGGATTTATTTTACAGGTAAGTATTTAGCTTTAAATAGGAATAATTTATTTAATAAGAGTTAATTTATTTCGTTAGATTTAAATTATATTTAACTTAGGGGGGATGTTAGGGTTAGGGTTAGACTTAGCTTTAGGGGTTAATACATTTATTAGAGTAGTGGTGAGGTCCGGTCGGCAGATTAGGGGTTAATAATTGTAGGTAGGTGGAGGCGACGTTGGGGGCGGAAGATTAGGGGTTAATAAATATAATATAGGGGTCGGCGGTGTTAGGGGCAGCAGATTAGGGGTACATAGGGATAATGTAGGTTGCGGCGGTGTGCGGTCGGCAGATTAGGGGTTAAAAAAATTTAATAGAGTGGCGGTGATGTGGGGGGGCCTCGGTTTAGGGGTACATAGATAGTTTATGGGTGTTAGTGTACTTTAGAGCAGTGGTCGCCAACCAGTGGTCCATGGACCACTGGTGGTCCTCGAAAAGATGTTGGTGGTCCTTGACACCATCAAGCAGGAATTAATCTCCTCTGATGGTGTCACACCTGTCGTGCCGCTACTCCCTACATTGCCTGGCTGAACATCAGTGAAAACCGACGGAGCAGGAGTTAAATTACAATCTCCCTATGCACATTACGTAGTACTATGCAACTTGTGTAGCTAGATTGTATGTTTAACTCCTCCCGTCTGGCATGCTGTTCAGTGGAAGATGATTCCATTCTAAAGCCAGCAGAGGTTGGTATAGTCTTGGTTTGAAATAGTGGAATTAAAGTAATTAAAAAAGAAAATCTTACACAATTTCTCATAACATTTATTTTCTTCTCTTTACTGTCTCTTTGTAGTAGTTTTCCTAATTCCTTCAGATGGACTTACATCACTGTTTGTCTACCTCCCCTCTATCTTCTTTTTTTAATTTTTATTAAATATTAATAATTTTTCATTCTAATAATTTTCCCGTGCACAAAGCCATTCCACCTAAATTCCAGTAATTGCCATCCAGCAGATCAGCCATATCCCACCAGTATTATAGTAATTGCCAGTAGCATCAGTTGTGGTTAGCTCACATCCATATTGAGAGCTTTCTAATATAAACTTAATTTATGACTCCAATGTCTGTCCATGATCATAAGTAGTTTTGAATAATTCCTAACTGGGGATTGGTGACTCGGAAGACTTGTGGTCCTTTTAAACATAATACTTTTTTTTCCACTTTCTGCCTCTCTGTTTCCAGCTTAAAAGTTGGCACTCACCCTTCATCTGTCATTTGAAAGTATTCTCTCAGTTCTGTTATTCAGTTAGTTAATTCTTAACCCATAAGGACACAGCTTCAGTTTGCTCAATTGTTAATTGTTAATTCCATCATTGGTCCTTAAAGGGTTAAAAATGTGTAAATATATACATAATGTAAACTTAGCTATGGTTTTACTAGTTATGTACAGTATGTGTGTGTGTGTACATACCAATACATTATACAGGTTTGTACCTTTTAAAAAAAAATCATGTTAGTGGTCCTCAGGATTCAAAATTGTGAGCTTAGTGGTCCCTGAGATTCGAAAGGTTGGCGACCCCTGCTTTAGAGCACAGTAGTTAAGAGCTTTATGAACCGGCGTTAGCCCAGAAAGCTCTTAACTCCTGGCTTTTTTCTGCGGCTGGAGTTTTGTCGTTAGATTTCTAACGCTCACTTCAGCCACGACTCTAAATACCGGCGTTAGAAAGATGCCATTGAAAAGCTAGGATACGCAAATGGCGTAAGGGGATCTTCGGTATGGAAAAGTCATGGCTGGAAAGTGAGCGTTAGACCCTTTCCTGACTGACTCTAAATACCAGCTGTAGCCCAAAACCAGCGTTAGGAGCCTCTAACGCTGGTTTTGACAGCTAACGCCAAACTCTAAATCTAGGCGTTAGTGTTTCCCCATAGGAAACAATGGGGCTGCGTTAAGAGCTGAACGCTGCTTTTTTGCAGGTGTTAGGTTTTTTTCAGCCAAAACTGCCCCATTGTTTCCTATGAGGGAATGCCGAATTTACCGAGCTTTTTTGGATCTATTCGGTAGATACGGCAGCTAATTCGGATTCATTCGGTAGATTCGGAAGTATTTTAATTCGGAAATTCGAATCGATCCGAATCTCCGAATTTACCGAATTTTCCGAATTTCCGAATTAATCCGAAACGAATCGCACATGTCTAGTTACAGGGCCACCTTTTGAAGTCTTGTCCTACATGGCCGGGAAACGCTCACACCTAAGGTCCTGGCAGGGGCAGACCTTGGGTGGTTTATGCTCGTCCCCGGAACCGCTTTAGGAGAAACCTTTGGTCACGGTTGTCCTTTCCTGGGTGGACTCCTCCATAGTCACTCAGGCTCCGGTGCTGCAGGCTATTTCATTGACAGTGCTTTTGTATCAAAGCACTCCATTCCTGTTTTGCCTCGGTCCGTTTCCGCTTGCTATTGAGGCCATTGATGGTTGTTCTGGGTTATCCCTGGCTCCAAAAGCACAATCCCAGTCTCGACTGGTGCAGGTCCGAAATTTTGTCTTGGTTCCCGCAATGTATTTCTACTTGTCTTCAGAAACCAGTTAAAGTCTTGTGCACTTCTTCGGTATCTCAATTGCCAGAGGAGTACCGAGAGTTCCTAGACGTTTTTGACAAGGTGCGTGCCAGTACGTTGCCTCCTCTCCGGTCTTACGATTGTGCCATAGACCTGCAACCTGGAGCCATTCCTCCTCGGGGCCAGGTGTACCCTCTGTCTGTTGCATAGAATTGTGCTATGGAGGAGTATGTTGCCGATGTTCTGTTGTGGGGGACCATCCGCAAATCCTGCTCTCCTGCAGGGGCTGGCTTCTTCTTTGTGAAGAAAAAGGGTGGCGAGTTAAGACCATGCATCGATTATAGGGGTCTTAATCGTCTTACCATTAAGAATGCTTACCCTATTCCGCTCATTACGGAACTCTTTGACCGCCTCAAGGGAGCTACGGTCTTTACTAAACTTGATTTGAGAGGAGTGTATAATCTCGTTAGGATTAAGGAGGGCCACAAATGGAAAACAGCATTTAACATCAGGAGCGGGCATTATGAGTATCTTGTAATGCCCTTTGGCCTATGTAATGCTCCTGCTGTTTTTCAGGAATTTATTAATGATGTCCTACGAGATATGTTACAACAGTGTGTTGTGGTTTAATTAGACAACATCCTCATACACTCACCCACACTTGAGGCTCATCGTTCTGATGTTACACGGGTTCTTCAGAGACTACGTGAGAACGGCCTGTTTTGTAAACTCGAGAAATGTGAGTTCCATCAGACTCAAGTAAACGTCCTAGGTTATGTTATCTCCGTTGCAGGGTTCTCCATGGATCCTGACAAGTTATCTGCAGTTCTGCAGTGGCCTCGCCCAGTTGGTCTTTAGTCTATTCAACGTTTTTTGGGGTTCGCCAATTACTATAGAAAGTTTATTAAAAACTTTTCTTCCTTGGTCAAACCTATCACAGACATTACCCATAAAGAGAATGATCCACTCCATTGGTCACCTACTGCCATTAAGGCCTTTGATAGTCTTAAGACTGCCTTTGCTGCCGCTCCAGTTCTGGCTCATCCTAACCCTGTCCTGCCTTTCGTTCTTGAGGTCGATGCGTCTGAGACTGGAGTAGGTGCCCTCTTGTCTCAACGTCCTACGCCTGACGGCTCCTTGCGTCCGTGTGGTTTCTTCTCTAAGAAATTGTCTCCAGCAGAGTGCAATTATAAAATTGGCGACAGGGAATTACTGGCCATAATTTTGGCACTCAAGGAATGGAGGCATCATCTTGAGGGTACTAGCATGCCAGTGCTCATTCTTACTGACCACAAGAATTTAACTTATCTATCTGAAGCAAAATGTTTGTCGCCCCGACAGGCCAGATAGGCGCTATTTTGGTCTCGGTTTAATTATGTGGTCTCCTACCTGCCTGGTAGTAAGAATGTTAGGGCTGATGCCCTCTCGCGACAGTTTTCGCCTCTGTCCAAGGAGGAGTCTGTACCTACTCCTGTTATACCTCCTGACCATATTTTGGCTACCATACGTACTAATTTGACTTCTCCCTTGGGGGAGGAGATCCTGGCTGCACAAACCAATGCACCTCCTGAGAAACCTAGTGGTAAGTGTTTTGTTCCTGAGAATCTTCGAACTAAACTTACCACTATCCTAAAGCTGCAGGTCACCCAGGCAAGAACCAAATGATTTGGTCTGTCACTCGACAATTCTGGTGGCCAGGTCTTCGTTCTGATGTTGCTGCGTATGTTGCCTCCTGCTCAGTTTGTGCACAGAATAAGACTCCTCGACGTCTTCCTGTGGGTCTTCTTCAACCTATTGCTAATGGTGAGCGTCCTTGGAAACATCTTTCCATGGAGTTCATTGTCGAGCTCCCTGTTTCCAATGGCAATACTGTTATCCTTATGGTGATTGACCATTTTTCTAAAATGTCACATTGCATTCCCTTGATGAAGCTGCCTACCGCTCAGGAGCTTGCTTCAATTTTTGCCCGGGAGGTCTTCAGTTTTTAGCGCCTCCCTTAGTACCTGTATATTTAGGTCTTCAGTTTACATGGGTTACCCAAGGAGATAGTGTCGGACCGGGGTAGCCAGCTTGTCTCCAGATTTTGGCGTTCCTTTTGTGCTCAAATGGGGATCCAGTTTTCCTTCTCCTCCATTGGTTTGTAATCGGTTTACCACTGTGTTGCCTCGTCCCCGTCCTATCTTTGTTGACAACCATGAGGAGTATGAGGTCAGCAGCATTATTGATTCTCGTATGTCCAGGAGCCGTGTACAGTATTTGGATCACTGGAGGGGCTACGGTCCAGAGGAGCGTTCTTGTGTTCCCTCCTCTGATGTTCATGCTCCCGCCCTCCTCCGTGCCTTCCATGCCCGTTTCCCCAATAAGCCTTTTGTCCTCCCATGGGGGAGGGGTCTTTGAGGGGAGGGTACTGTCAGGGTTTTTTCCCTGTTTTGTTTGCCATGTGCTGCTGGCAGCCATTTTACTCACCTCTCTTCCTGACTATGATGCATTGTGGGGGATGCTGCTCATTTTCTGCACTTCCTTTTATGGCCAGGCTGGTGTGCATCATCCGTGTGAGACAGGATGCAGTCTCAGAATTGTGATGTCATCACTTATTATTTAAAGGGTCTCTGTTCAGTATGCTTTGCCTTTGTGTTGTCTCAGACCTGTTAGTGAGAGTTCCTGTGTATTACCTGGCTGCCTGACGTCCTTCCTGGTTCCTGATTCCTGGCTTGTTCCTGACTCTGCTGTTTTCCTTGTTGCTGATTCCGGCTCGTCTGATTATTCGCTTTGGCTCCTGACTCGGCTCGTCTGACTACCAGCTCTGGTTTTGATTCCTGGCTTGTTATTTGACTTGTGGACTTTTTATTATTTTTTGCTATTAATAAAGGTGTGATTATTTTTGCACTTCTCGTCTCAGTCTGATTACTGGCATCCTGACATTTTTATTTTTAGAGTAGGGTCTGGGCAGTAAAAGAGCTAAATGCCCTTTTAAAGGCAATGCCCATACAAATGCCCTTTTCAGGGCAATGGGGAGCTTAGGTTATTTTAGATAGGGTTTTTATTGGGAGGGGGTTGTGGGGGTGGTGGGTTTTACTGTTGGGGGGTGTTTTAAGGGCCATTGGTAGTTTATTGTAGGCTGGGGGGGTTATTTTGGGGGGGCTTCTTTTATTTTGATAGGGCTATTAGATTAGGTGTAATTCGTTTCTATTTTTGATAATGTGGTTTGTTTGTTTTCCCTAATTAAGGCCTAGATTTTGAGTTTGGCGGTAGCCGTGAAAACCAGCGTTAGAGGCTCCTAACGCTGGTTTTAGGCTACCGCCGGTATTTGGAGTCACTCAAAAAAGGGTCTAACGCTCACTTTTCAGCCGCGACTTTTCCATACCGCAAATCCCCTTACGTCAATTGCGTATCCTATCTTTTCAATGGGATCTTCCTAACGCCGGTATTTAGAGTAGTTTCTGAAGTGAGCGTTAGAGCTCTAACGACAAAACTCCAGCCGCAGAAAAAAAGCAGGAGTTAAGAGCTTTCTGGGCTAACGCCGGTTCATAAAACTCTTAACTACTGTACCCTAAAGTACACTAACACCCATAAACTACCTATGTACCCCTAAACCGAGGTCCCCCCACATCGCCGCAACTCGATTAAATTTTTTTAACCCCTAATCTGCAGACCGCCACCTACGTTATACTTATGTACCCCTAATCTGCTGCCCCTAACCCCGCCGACCCCTGTATTATATTTATTAACCCCTAATCTGCCCCCCACAACGTCGCCGCCAGCTACTTACAATAATTAACCCCTAATCTGCCGACCGCAAAGCGCCGCCACCTACGTTATCCTTATGTACCCCTAATCTGCTGCCCCTAACACCGCCGACCCCTATATTATAACCCCTAATCTGCCCCCCTCAACGTCGCCTCCACCTGCCTACACTTATTAACCCCTAATCTGCCGAGCGGACCGCACCGCTACTATAATAAAGTTATTAACCCCTAATCCGCCTCACTAACCCTATCATAAATAGTATTAACCCCTAATCTGTCCTCCCTAACATCGCCGACACCTAACTTCAATTATTAACCCCTAATCTGACGACCGGAGCTCACCGCTACTATAATAAATGGATTAACCCCTAAAGCTAAGTCTAACCCTAACACTAACACCCCCCTAACTTAAATATAATTTACATCTAACGAAATTAATTAACTCTTATTAAATAAATTATTCCTATTTAAAGCTAAATACTTACCTGTAAAATGCATCCTAATATAGCTACAATATAAATTATAATTACATTGTAGCTATTTTAGGATTAATATTTATTTTACAGGCAACTTTGTAATTATTTTAACCAGGTACAATAGCTATTAAATAGTTAAGAACTATTTAATAGTTACCTAGTTAAAATAATAACAAAATTACCTGTAAAATAAGTCCTAACCTAAGTTATAATTAAACCTAACACTACCCTATCAATAAATTAATTAAATAAAATACCTACAATTACCTGCAATAAAACCTAACACTACACTATCAATAAATAAATTAAATACAATTTCTACAAATAACTACAATTACATAAACTAACTAAAGTACAAAAAATAAAAAAGAACTAAGTTACAAAAAATAAAAAAATATTTACAAACATAAGAAAAATATTACAACAATTTTAAACTAATTACACCTACTCTAAGCCCCCTAATAAAATAACAAAGACCCCCAAAATAAAAAAATGCCCTACCCTATTCTAAATTAATAAAGTTAAAAGCTCTTTTACCTTACCAGCCCTGAACAGGGCCCTTTGCGGGGCATGCCCCAAGAAAATCAGCTCTTTTGCCTGTAAAAAAAAACATACAATACCCCCCCCAACATTACAACCCACCACCCACATACCCCTAATCTAACCCAAACCCCCCTTAAATAAACCTAACACTAAGCCCCTGAAGATCTTCCTACCTTGTCTTCACCTCAACAGGTATCACCGATCTGTCCTGGCATCCGGTGCTGAAGAGGTCCAGAAGAGGCTCCAAAGTCTTCCTCCTATCCGGCAAGAAGAGGACATCCGGACCGGCAAACATCTTCATCCAAGCGGCATCTTCGATCTTCTTCCATCCGGTGCGGAGCGGGTCCATGTTGAAGCAGCCGACGCGGATCCATCCTCTTCTTCCGGCGTCTCCCGACGAATGACGGTTCCTTTAAGGGACGTCATCCAAGATGGCGTCCCTCGAATTCCGATTGGCTGATAGGATTCTATCAGCCAATCGTAATTAAGGTAGGAATATTCTGATTGGCTGATGGAATCAGCCAATCAGAATCAAGTTCAATCCGATTGGCTGATCCAATCAGCCAATCAGATTGAGCTCGCATTCTATTGGCTGTTCCGATCAGCCAATAGAATGCGAGCTCAATCTGATTGGCTGATTGGATCAGCCAATCGGATTGAACTTGATTCTGATTGGCTGATTCCATCAGCCAATCAGAATATTCCTACCTTAATTCAAATTGGCTGATAGAATCCTATCAGCCAATCGGAATTCGAGGGACGCCATCTTGGATGACGTCCCTTAAAGGAACCGTCATTCGTCGGGAGACGCCGGAAGAAGAGGATGGATCCGCGTCGGCTGCTTCAACATGGACCCGCTCCGCACCGGATGGAAGAAGATCGAAGATGCCGTTTGGATGAAGATGTTTGCCGGTCCGGATGTCCTCTTCTTGCCGGATAGGAGGAAGACTTTGGAGCCTCTTCTGGACCTCTTCAGCACCGGATGCCAGGACAGATCGGTGATACCTGTTGAGGTGAAGACAAGGTAGGAAGATCTTCAGGGGCTTAGTGTTAGGTTTATTTAAGGGGGGTTTGGGTTAGATTAGGGGTATGTGGGTGGTGGGTTGTAATGTTGGGGGGGGTATTGTATGTTTTTTTTTACAGGCAAAAGAGCTGATTTTCTTGGGGCATGCCCCGCAAAGGGCCCTGTTCAGGGCTGGTAAGGTAAAAGAGCTTTTAACTTTATTAATTTAGAATAGGGTAGGGCATT
This sequence comes from Bombina bombina, assembly GCF_027579735.1. NCBI lineage: Eukaryota > Metazoa > Chordata > Amphibia > Anura > Bombinatoridae > Bombina > Bombina bombina. The sequence goes on from NC_069504.1 coordinate 709,676,637, forward strand.
TTTTTATTTGGGGGGTCTTTGTTATTTTATTAGGGGGCTTAGAGTAGGTGTAATTAGTTTAAAATTGTTGTAATATTTTTCTTATGTTTGTAAATATTTTTTTATTTTTTGTAACTTAGTTCTTTTTTATTTTTTGTACTTTAGTTTATGTAATTGTAGTTATTTGTAGGAATTGTATTTAATTTATTTATTGATAGTGTAGTGTTAGGTTTTATTGTAGGTAATTGTAGGTATTTTATTTAATTAATTTATTGATAGGGTAGTGTTAGGTTTAATTATAACTTAGGTTAGGATTTATTTTACAGGTAATTTTGTTATTATTTTAACTAGGTAACTATTAAATAGTTCTTAACTATTTAATAGCTATTGTACCTGGTTAAAATAATTACAAAGTTGCCTGTAAAATAAATATTAATCCTAAAATAGCTACAATGTAATTATAATTTATATTGTAGCTATATTAGGATGTATTTTACAGGTAAGTATTTAGCTTTAAATAGGAATAATTTATTTAATAAGAGTTAATTAATTTCGTTAGATGTAAATTATATTTAAGTTAGGGGGGTGTTAGTGTTAGGGTTAGACTTAGCTTTAGGGGTTAATCCATTTATTATAGTAGTGGTGAGCTCCGGTCGTCAGATTAGGGGTTAATAATTGAAGTTAGGTGTCGGCGATGTTAGGGAGGGCAGATTAGGGGTTAATACTATTTATGATAGGGTTAGTGAGGCGGATTAGGGGTTAATAACTTTATTATAGTAGCGGTGCGGTCCGCTCGGCAGATTAGGGGTTAATAAGTGTAGGCAGGTGTCGGCGACGTTGTGGGGGGCAGGTTAGGGGTTAATAAATATAATACAGGGGTGGGCGGTGTTAGGGGCAGCAGATTAGGGGTACATAAGGATAACGTAGGTGGCGGCGCTTTGCGGTCGGCAGATTAGGGGTTAATTATTTTAAGTAGCTGGCGGCGACGTTGTGGGGGGCAGGTTAGGGGTTAATAAATATAATATAGGGGTCGGCGATGTTAGGGCAGCAGATTAGGGGTACATAGGGATAATGTAAGTTGCGGCGGTTTACGGAGCGGAAGATTAGGGGTTAATAATATAATGCAGGGGTCAGCGATAGCGGGGGCGGCAGATTAGGGGTTAATAAGTGTAAGGTTAGGGGTGTTTAGACTCGGGGTACATGTTAGAGTGTTAGGTGCAGACGTAGGAAGTGTTTCCCCATAGGAAACAATGGGGCTGCGTTAGGAGCTGAACGCTGCTTTTTTGCAGGTGTTAGGTTTTTTTTCAGCTCAAACAGCCCCATTGTTTCCTATGGGAGAATCGTGCACGAGCACGTTTTTGAGGCTGCCCGCGTCCGTAAGCAACTCTGGTATCGAGAGTTGCATTTGCGGTAAAAATGCTCTACGCTCCTTTTTTGGAGCCTAACGCAGCATTTTTTTGGACTCTCGATACCAGAGTTAAATTTATGGTGCGGCCAGAAAAAAGCCCGCGTAGCGTTAACAACCCATCTACCGCCAAACTCCAAATCTAGGCCTCGGTGTTTTTTATTTTGTGTAACTTAGCGTTTATTTTTTTTTGTAATTTAGTAATTTTTAATAAGGTTAAATAGTATATTTAAATAATTTGAGAAGGGTTAGAGTTTTTTAATATCTAATGTAGTTAATTTAATTGGTAGTTTAATTTAAGTGTAGTATAATAGTTAGGGTAGGTTAATTAATAGTTTAAAAATAGTTTCTTTTAATTCTACAGGTAAGTTTAAGTTTATTTTAAGATAGGGATGTTGTAATTTTAATTTAAAGTTAGCGGCTTGTTAGGTTTAGGGGTTAATAGCTTAATTTAGTTTATGGCGATGTTGGGGGCTGGCAGTTTAGGGGTTAATAGGTTTAGTTAGGGGTAGTGATGTGGGAGGCCAGAAGTTTAGGGGTTAATACATTTATTTAGTGGCGGCGGGGTCTGGGAGGGGTGGGATAGGGGTTAATAACTTTATTTAGGTTGTCACGGGGTCCGGGAGCAGCGGGATAGGGGTTACAGGGTATAAATAAAGTTGGTAAAAAGTCGAATAGACGCAAGATCGATGACTGCTAGTTAACAACAGTCTGATGCTCATCGCCCCTTACTTGGTACACGGCTTTTTGCTAACTTTTTTTATAAATATGGAGATCGTATTCAGGTCCGCAGCCGCAATGTTAGGCGAGCGTATTGGTGCGTTGAATTCAACAAAGTTGACAGCTTGATAGATATCCCCCACAGCCATTAATGTCTAAACCGTTGGCAACAAAAGTAAGTACACCCCTAAGTGGAAATGTCCAAATTGGGCCCAATTAGCTATTTTACCTCCCCGGTGTCATGTGACTCGTTAGTGTTACAAGGTATAAGGTGTGAATGGGGAGCAGGTGTGTTAAATTTGGTGTTATCGCTTTCACACTCTCTCATACTGGTCACTGGAAGTCCAACATGGCACCACATAGCACAGAAATCTCTGAGCATCTGAAAAAAAGAATTGTTGCTCTACATAAAGATGGCCTAGGCTATAAGAAGATTTCCAAGACCCTGAAACTGAGCTGCAGCACGGGGAGCAAGACCATACAGCGGTTTCACAGTACAGGTTCCACTCAGAAAACACGCCTCGCCATGGTCGACCAAAGATGTTTAGTGCACGTGCTCAGCATCATATCCAGAGGTTGTCTTTGGCAAATAGACGTACGAGTGCTGCCAGCATTGCTGCAGAGGTTGAAGGGTTGGGGGGGGTCAGCCTGTCAGTGCTCAGACCATACGCTGCACACAGCATCAAATTGGTCTGCATGGCTGTCGTCCCAGAAGGAAGCCTCTTCTAAAGATGATGCACAACAAAGCCTGCAAACAGTTTGCTAAAGACAAGCAGACTAAGGATATGGATTACTGGAACCATGTACTGTGGTCCGATGAGACCAAGATAAACTTATTTGGTTCAGATGGTGTCAAGCGTGTGTGGCGGCAACCAGGTGAGGAGTACAAAGACAAGTGTGTCTTGCCTACAGTCAAGCATGGTGGTGGGAGTGTCATGGTCTGGGCTTGCATAAGTGCTGCCGGCACTGGGGAGCTACAGTTTATTGAGGGAACCATGAATGCTAACATGTACTATGACATACTGATGCAGAGTATGATCCCCTTCCTTCGGAGACTGGGCCGCAGGGCAGTAGTCCAACATGATAACGACCCCAAACTTACCTCCAAGACGACCACTGCCTTGCTAAAGAAGCTGAGGGTAAAAGTGATGGACTGGCCAAGCATGTTTTCAGACCTAAAACCTATTGATCATCTGTGGGACATCCTCAAACGGAAGGTGGGGGAGCGCAAGTTCTCTAACATCCACCAGCTCCGTGATGCCATCATGGAGGAGTGGAGGAGGACTAGAGTGGCAACCTGTGAAGCTCTGGTGAACTCCATGCCCAAGAGGGTTAAGGCAGTGCTGGAAAATAATGGTAGTCACACAAAATACTGAAACTTTGGGCCCAATTTGGACATTTCCACTTAGGGGTGTACTCACTTTTGTTGCCAACGGTTTAGACATTAATGGCTGTGTGTTGAGTTATTTGAGGGGACAGCAAATAAACACTGTTATACAGGCTGTACACCCACTACAAAGTGTCATTTCTTCAGGGATTGTCACATGAAAAGATATAATAAAATATTTACAAAAATGTGAGGGGTGTACTCACTTTTGTGAGATACTGTATATATATATATATATATATATATATATATATATATATATATATATATATATATATATATATAAAATGATTTTATTTTTAACTCTATATATTATGTATACCACTTTATTATATATATGTTTCTACTGCTACACTCTATTGCTGCCCCTAACAGTGTTGCCTTTGTGCTGCCTTAGGCCTATGTGTATTCTCTTACCCTTCTATATTTTACACAAGTTTTGCCTTTTATTTTGTTAGATTATCACCATTGTGTAGTTATTTTTTTTTAGCCCAAATAATCAAATTATTCAAGAAGAGAAAAATAAAGTATGTAATGTATTCAAACTGGAGGCAGTATCACTCTTGTCCCCTCTGGACTTTTTGTTTGCTTTCATGTTTTAGGTCATTCTAATCCAATATAAAAACGAAATTTATGCTTACCTGATAAATGTAATTCTTTCTTGACATGGTGAGTCCACGGATCATCATCAATTACTGTTGGGAATATCACTCCTGGCCAGCAGGAGGAGGCAAAGAGCACCACAGCAATGCTGTTAAATATCACTTCCCTACCCACAATCCCCCAGTCATTCGACCAAAGGGAAAGGAGAGAAAGGAAGTAACACAATGTGCAGAGGTGCCTGAGGTTTATATAAAAAGAAACTGTCTGAATACAGGGTGGGCCGTGAACTCACCGTGTCAAGAAAGAAATACATTTATCAGGTAAGCATAAATTCCGTTTTAATCAGTCACTTCTAACAGGAGTTGTTCCAAAAGACTGGAAAATTGCCAATGTAGTCCCTTTTCATAAAAAGGGTAGTAGGGAAGATTCTGCTAACTATAGGCCAGTCAGTTTGACCTCAATTGCAGGGAAATTAATGGAAACTCTTTTAAAGGAAAGACTTGTATCTTTCATTCAGACAAACAACTTAGAAGACAAAGGACAGCATGGTTTCACTGCTGGAAGATCATGCATGACTAATCTAATTTAATTCTTTGACCATGTAACTAAAATAATAGACCAGGGAGGAGCGGTAGATGTTGCATATCTAGACTTTAGCAAAGCATTTAACACCGTCCCACACAACAAACTTATTCACAAAATGTATTGCCTTGGAATAGATGCTAAGATTGTTAAGTGGGTAGAATGCTGGCTTAAAGATAGACGACAGAGGGTTTCAATTAATGGAGTACATTCAAATGAGGCATCAGTTACTAGTGGTGTTCCCCAAGGGTCAGTTCTTGGGCCTGTTCTGTTTAACATGTTCATACGTGATATTGGAAGTGGGCTTAAGGGGAAGGTTGGCTTGTTTGCTGATGATACAAAAATTTGTAACAGGGTAGATGTTCCAGGAGGAGTTGATCAAATGAACTGTGATATTAATAAACTAGAGGACTGGTCAAATAAATGGGATCTGAAATTTAATATTACCAAGAGCAAAATTATGCATATAGGATCCAAAAACCCAAAGGCCGATTATAGTCTCAATGGTACATTACTGACTGTAATTAACCTCTTAAGGACATATGACGGAATGTTTCCGTCATAAAACAATTGAGCAAACTGAAAGCTGTGTCCTTAAAGGGTTAAAGAAGAAAGGGATTTGGGAATTATTATTTCAGATGATTTAAAATTTGGTACACAATGCCGCAGTGCAGCCAGCAAGGCCAGTCAAATGCTTGGTTGCACTGGAAGATGTTTTAGTAGCAGAAATAGCAAGGTTCTTATGCCACTTTACAGATCATTAGTTAGACCAAATCTGGAATACTGTGTACAGTTCTGGAGACCATATCTTCAGAAAGATTTAAATAAACTAGAAGCTGTCCAAAGGAGGGCTACTAAAATGGTACATGGTCTAAAATATAAAACGTACAAAGAAAGACTCTATGATCTAAATATGTATAGTTTAGAGGATAGAAGGGAAAGAGGTGATATGATAGAAACCTTCAAATATATGAAGGGACTTAATAAAATAGAAGCTGAAAGCATTTTTCACCAAAAAATAAATGCCAAAACAAGCGGTCAAAATCTAAAGATAGAGCGTAGCAGATTCAGGAGAAATTTAAGGAAGCATTTTTTTACAGAAAGGGTGGTGGATTCATGGAATGAACTTCCATTTGACTGTAAAGGAATTTAAAAATGCCTGGGACATGCATAAGGCTGTCCTAAGGAAAAAGTAACATGTAATATGGGTAGACTTGATGGGCCTTTTTGGTTCTTATCTACCGTCAAATTCTATGTTTCTATGTTTCTATGTTTTCTTTCTAATGACACAGTGAGTGCACGGATCATCATCAATGACTGTTGGGAACCAATACCCAAGCCAGAGGACACAGATGATAAGGGAGGGACAAGACAGGTAACCTAAACAGAAGGCACCAATGCTTGAAGAACCTTTCTCCCAAAAGAAGCCTCAGCCGAGGCAAAAGTATCGAATTTATAGAATTTGGAAAAAGTGTGCAAAGATGACCAAGTTGCAGCCTTGCAAATCTGTCCCACAGAAGCTTCATTTTTGAAGGTCCAGGAAGCAGAAACAGCCCTTGTGGAATGAGCTGTGATTTTCTCAGGAGGTTGCTGTCCAGCAGTCTCATATGCAAAGCGAATAATGCTCTTCAGCCAAAGGGAAAGTGAAGTAGCTGTAGCTTTCTGACCCTTGCGTTTCCCAGAAAAGCAAAAAAAAACGCTGAAGACTGACGAAAGTCCTTAGTTGCCTGCAAATAAAATTTTAGCGCTCGCACAACATCACAGATTATGCAACAAGCATTCTTTGTGAGAAGCAGGATTAGGACACAAAGAAGGTACAGCGATTTCCTGATTAATATTCTTGACCAAAACAACCTTGGGCAGGAAACCAAACTTAGTACGCAAAACCACCTTATCAGAGTGAAATATAAGATAAGGGGAATCCCACTGTAAATCAGAGAGTTCAGAAACTCTCAGAGCAGAGGAAATAGCAACAAGAAACAAAAATTTCCAAGATAACATCTTAATATCTAAAGAATGCATAGGCTCAATCGGAGCCTGTAGTAAAACTTTAAGAACAAGGTTAAGACTCCATGGAGGAGTAACAGGTTTAAACACAGGCCGAATCCTAACCAAGGCCTGACAAAAATACAAACACCCCCAACAGTAAAACCCACCACCCCCACAACCAACCCACCCACTAAAATAACCTAAGCTCCCCATTGCCCTGAAAAGGGCATTTGTATGCGCATTACCCTTTAAAGGGCATTTAGCTCTTTTACTGCCCAGACCCTACTCTAAATATAAAACTCACCAAAATAAACTCTTAAATATACCTAACATTAACTCAGAAGATCCACTTACAGTTATTGAAGTCCCGCTTGAAGGATCCATCCAGCCGGCAAGAAATCTTCATCCGGGCTGCAAGAAGTCTTCATCAGGGTGGCCTCTTCCATCTTCATTCAGCTGGAGAAGTCTTTATCCAGACGGCATCTTCTATCTTCAGCCATCCGGTGCAGAGCAGGTCCATCCTGAAGACACCGGCACGGAGCTCCTCTTCAATACGGATGCCACCGTAAACTGGAACTTGAATGCAAGTGACGTCATCCAAGATTGGCTGAAAGGTTCCAATAAGCCAATAGGATTAGAGCTGCTAAAATCCTATTGGCTGTTCCAATCAGCCAATAGGATTTGAGCAGCTCTCATCCTATTGGCTGTTCCAATCAGCCAATAGGATGAGAGTTCAATCCTATTGGCTGATTGGAACAGCCAATAGGATGAGAGCTCAATCCTATTGGCTGATTGGAACATCCAATAGGATGAGAGCTCAATTCTATTGGCTGATTGGAACCTTTCAGCCAATAGGAATGCAAGGGATGCCATCTTGAATGACGTCACTTGCATTCAAGTTCCAGTTTACGGCGGCGACCGTATTGAAGAGGAGCTCCCTGCCGGATGTCTCCAGGATGGACCTGCTCCGCGCCGGATGGATGAAGATAGAAGATACCGTCTGGATGAAGACTTCGCCGGCTGGATGAAGATGGAAGAGGCCGCCCGGATGAAGACTTTTTGCCGCCTGGATGAAGACTTCTTGCTGGCTGGATGGATCCTTCAAGCGGGACTTCAATAAAGGTTAGTGGATCGTCGGGGGTTAGTGTTAGGTTTATTTAAGGGTCTGGGCAGTAAAAGAGCTAAATGCCCTTTTAAGGGCAACGCCCATACAAATGCCATTTTCAGGGCAATGGGGGAGCTTAGGTTATTTTAGATAGGGTTTTTATTTGGGGGGGTTTGTGGGATGGTGGGTTTTACTGTTGGGAGGTGTTTGTATTTTTTTTTACAGGTAAAAGAGCTGATTTATTTGGGGCAATGCCCTACAAAAGGCCCTTTTAAGGGCCATTGGTAGTTTATTGTAGGCTAGGGGGGGTTTATTTTGGGGGGCTTTTTTATTTTGGTAGGGCTATTAGATTAGGTGTAATTCTTTTTTATGTTTGATAATGTGGTTCAATCCGATTGGCTGATTCAATCAGCCTATCAGATTGAGCTCGCATTCTATTGGCTGTTCCGATCAGCCAATAGAATGCGAGCTCAATCTGATTGGCTGATCGGATCAGCCAATCGGATTGAACTTGATTCTGATTGGCTGATTCCATCAGCCAATCAGAATTTTCCTACCTTAATTCCGATTGGCTGATAGAATCCTATCAGCCAATCGGAATTCGAGGGACGCCATCTTGGATGACGTCCCTTAAAGGAACCGTCATTCGTCGGGAAGTCGTCGGAAGAAGAAGATGGGTCCGCCGCGGTGGAGGTCTTCAAGATGGAGCCAGTCGTCATCGGATGAAGATAGAAGATGCCGCTTGGAAGAAGATGGTTGCCGGTCCGGATCTACTCTTCTTCCCGGATAGGATGAAGACTTTGGAGCCTCTTCTGGACTTCTTCAGCCGTCGCTTGATAGAAGACTTCAGCCGGATGATGAATGTCTAGCCCCCGCTTGGGCTTGGATGAAGATTTCGGAGCCTGGAACGATCGGTGATACCTGGCATGGTGAAGACAAGGTAGGAAGATCTTCAGGGGCTTAGTGTTAGGTTTATTTAAGGGGGGTTTGGGTTAGATTAGGGGTATGTGGATGGTGGGTTGTAATGTTGGGGGGGGTATTGTATGTTTTTTTTTCCAGGCAAAAGAGCTGAATTCTTTGGGGCATGCCCCGCAAAGGGCCCTTTTAAGGGCTGGTAAGGTAAAAGAGCTTTGAACTTTTGTAATTTAGAATAGGGTAGGGCATTTTTTTATTTTGGGGGTCTTTGTTATTTTATTAGGGGGCTTAGAGTAGGTGTAATTAGTTTAAAATTGTTGTAATTGTTTTCTAATGTTTGTAAATATTTTTTTATTTTTTGTAACTTAGTTCTTTTTTATTTTTTGTACTTTAGTTAGTTTATTTAATTGTATTTATTTGTAGGAATTGTATTTAATTTATTTATTGATAGTGTAGTGTTAGGTTTAATTGTAGATAATTGTAGGTAGTTTATTTAATTTATTTATTGCTAGTGTAGTGTTAGGTTTAATTGTAACTTAGGTTAGGATTTATTTTACAGGTAATTTTGTAATTATTTTAACTAGGTAGCTATTAAATAGTTCTTAACTATTTAATAGCTATTGTACCTGGTTAAAATAATTACAAAGTTGCCTGTAAAATAAATATTAATCCTAAAATAGCTAAGATATAATTATAATTTATATTGTAGCTATATTAGGATTTATTTTACAGGTAAGTATTTAGATTTAAATAGGAATAATTTATTTAATAAGACTTAATTTATTTCGTTAGATAAAAATTATATTTAACTTAGGGGGGTGTTAGTGTGAGGGTTAGACTTAGCTTTAGGGGTTAATCCATTTATTAGAGTAGCAGTGAGCTCCGGTCAGCAGATTAGGGGTTAATACTTGAAGTTAGCTGTCGGCGATGTTAGGGAGGGCAGATTAGGGGTTAATACTATTTATTATAGGGTTATTGAGGCGGGAGTCAGGCGGATTAGGGGTTAATACATTTATTATACTAGCAGTGAGCTCCGGTCGGCAGATTAGGGGTTAATTATTGTAGGTAGCTGGCGGCGACGTTGTGGGGGGCAGATTAGGGGTTAATAAATATAATATAGGGGTCGGCGGTGTTAGGGGCAGCATATTAGGGGTACATAGGGATAACGTAGTTGGCGGCGGTGTACGGTGCGGAAGATTAGGGGTTAAAAAATGTAAATATAGTGGCGGCGATGTGGGGGGACCTCGGTTTAGGGGTACATAGGTAGTTTATGGGTGTTAGTGTACTTTAGAGCACAGTAGTTAAGAGCTTTATAAACCGGCGTTAGCCCAGAAAGCTCTTAACTACTGACTTTTTTCTGCGGCTGGAGTTTTGTCGTTAGATTTCTAACGCTCACTTCAGCCACGACTCTAAATACCAGCGTTAGAAAGATCCCATTGAAAAGATATGATACGCAATTGACGTAAGGGGATCTGCGGTATGGAAAAGTCGCGGCTGGAAAGTGAGCGTTAGACCCTTTAATGACTGGCTCCAAATACCAGAGGGCGGTAAAAACCAGCGTTAGGAGCCTCTAACGCTGGTTTTGACGGCTACCGCCCAACTCTAAATCTAGGCCATTGTGTTTATTATTTTTTGTAACAGCGTTTTTTTTTTTGTAATTTAGTCATTTTTAAAAAGTTTAAATAGTATATTTAAATAATTTGAGAAGGGTTAGGGTTTTTGAATATGTAATGTAGTTAATTTAATTGGTAGTTTAATTTAAGTGTAGTATAATAGTTAGGGTAGGTTAATTAATAGTGTAAAAATAGTTTCTTTTAATTCTACAGGTAAGTTTAAGTTTATTTTAAGATAGGGATGTTGTAATTTTAATTTAAAGTTAGCGGCTTGTTAGTTTTAGGGGTTAATAGCTTAATTTAGTTTATGGCGATTTGGGGGGCTGGCGGTTTAGGGGTTAAAAGGTTTAGTTAGTGGTAGTGATGTAGGAGGCCAGAGTTTTAAGGGTTAATACCTTAATTTAGTGGTGGCGGGGTCCGGGAGGGGCAGGATAGGGGTTAATAACTTTATTTAGGTTGTCACAGTGTCCGGGAGCAGCGGGATAGGGGTTACAGGGTATAAATAAAGTTGGTAAAAAGTCGAATAAACGCAAGATCGATGACTGCTAGTTAACAACAGTCCGATGCTCATCGCCCCTTACTTGGCACGCGGCTTTTTGCTGGCTTTTTTCATAAATATGGAGATCGTATTCAGGTCAGCGGCCGCAATGTTAGGCGAGCCTATTGGTGCAGTTGAATTCAACAAAGTTGACAGCTTGATAGATATCCCCCACAGCCATTAATGTCTTAACCGTTGGCAACAAAAGTGAGTACACCCTAGGTCGAAATGTCCAAATTGGGCCCAATTAGCTATTTTACATCCCCGGTGTCATGTGACTCGTTAGTGTTACAAGGTATAAGGTGTGAATGGGGAGCAGGTGTGTTAAATTTGGTGTTATCGCTCTCACACTCTCTCATACTGGTCACTGGAAGTTCAACATGGCACCTCATGGCACAGAAATCTTTGAGTATCTGAAAAAAAAAATTGTTGCTCTACATAAAGATGGCCTAGGCTATAAGAAGATTGCCAAGACCCTGAAACTGAGCTGCAGCACGGGGAGCAAGACCATACAGCGGTTTCACAGTACAGGTTCCACTCAGAACACGCCTCGCCATGGTCGACCAAAGAAGTTTATTGCACATGCTCAGCGTCATATCCAGAGGTTGTCTTTGGGAAATAGAAGTACGAGTGCTGCCAGCATTGTTGCAGAGGTTGAAGGGGTGGGGGGTCAGTCTGTCAGTGCTCAGACCATACGCTGCACACGGCATCAAATTGGTCTGCATGGCTGTTGTCCCAGAAGGAAGCCTCTTCTAAAGATGATGCACAAGAAAGCCTGCAAACAGTTTGCCAAAGACAAGCAGACTAAGGAAATGGATTACTGGAACCATGTCCTGTAGTCCGATGAGACCAAGATAAACTTATTTGCGTGTGTGGTGGCAACCAGGTGAGGAGTACAAAGACAAATGTGTCTTGCCTACAGTCAAGCATGGTGGTGGGAGTGTCATGGTCTGGGCTTGCATAAGTGCTGCCGGCACTGGGGAGCTACAGTTCATTGAGGGAACCATGAATGCCAACATGTACAGTGACATACTGAAGCAGAGCATGATCCCCTTCCTTCGGAGACTGGGCCGCAGGGCAGTATTCCAACATGATAACAACCCCAAACTCACCTCCAAGATGACCACTGCCTTGCTAAAGAAGCTGAGGGTAAAAGTGATGAACTGGCCAAGCATGTTTTCAGACCTAAAACCTATTGATCATCTGTGTGACATCCTCAAACGGAAGGTGGGGGAGCGCAAGTTCTCTAACATCCACCAACTCCGTGATGTCATCATGGAGGAGTGGAGGAGGACTAGATTGGCAACCTGTGAAGCTCTGGTGAACTCCATGCCCAAGAGGGTTAAGGAAGTGCTGGAAAATAATAGTGGTCACACAAAATACTGAAACTTTGGGCCCAATTTGGACATTTCCACTTAGGGGTGTACTCACTTTTGTTGCCAACGGTTTAGACATGGCTGTGTGTTGAGTTATTTAGAGGGGACAGCACATTTACACTGTTATACAGGCTGTACACCCACTACTTTACATTGTAGCATAGTGTCATTTCTTCAGTGTTGTCACATGAAAAGATATAATAAAATATTTACAAAAATGTGAGGGGTATACTCACTTTTGTGAGATACTGTATATATTTATATATATATATATATATATATATATATATATATATATATATATATATAATCATTTTATTTTTAACTCTGTATATTATGTATACCACTTTATTAAATATATGTTTCTACTGCTACACTCTATTGGTGCCCCTAACAGTGTTGCCTTTGTGCTGCCTTAGGCCTATGTGTATTCTATTACCCTTCTATCTTTTACACAAGTTTTGCCTTTTATTTTGTTCTATTATCACAATTGTGTAGTTATTTTTTTTTAGCCCAAATAATCAAATTATTCAAGAAGTGTCACTCTTGTCCCCTCATGACTTTTTGTTTGCTTTCATGTTTTAGGTCATTCTTATCCAATATAAAAACAAAATTTATGCTTACCTGATAAATGTATTTCTTTCTTGACATAGTGAGTCCACGGATCATCATCAATTACTGTTGGGAATATCACTCCTGGCCAGCAGGAGGAGGCAAAGAGCACCACAGCAAAGCTGTTAAATATCACTTCCCTACCCACAATCCCCCAGTCATTCGACCAAAGGGAAAGGAGAGAAAGGAAGTAACACAATGTGCAGAGGTGCCTGAGGTTTATATAAAAAGAAACTGTCTGAATACAGGGCAGGCCGTGAACTCACCGTGTCAAGAAAGAAATACATTTATCAGGTAAGCATAAATTTCGTTTTCTTTCTAATGACACGGTGAGTCAACGGATCATCATCAATGACTGTTGGGATCCAATACCCAAGCCAGAGGACACAGATGATAAGGGAGGGACAAGACAGGTAACCTAAACAGAAGGCACCAATGCTTGAAGAACCTTTCTCCCAAAAGAAGCCTCAGCCAAGGCAAAAGTATCGAATTTATAGAATTTGGAAAAAAGTGTGCAAAGATGACCAAGTTGCAGCCTTGCAAATCTGTTCCACAGAAGCTTCATTTTTGAAGGTCCAGGAAGCAGAAACAGCCCTTGTGGAATAAGCTGTGATTTTCTCAGGAGGTTGCTGTCCAGCAGTCTCATATGCAAAGCGAATAATGCTCTTCAGCCAAAGGGAAAGTGAAGTAGCCATAGCTTTCTGACCCTTGCATTTCCCAGAAAAACAAATAAACAATGCAGAAGACTGACGAAAGTCCTTAGTTGCCTACAAATAAAATTTTAGCGCTCCCACAACATCACAGATTATGCAACAAGCATTCTTTGTGAGAAGCAGGATTAGGACACAAAGAAGGTACAACGATTTCCTGATTAATATTCTTGACCGAAACAACCTTGGGCAGGAAACCAAACTTAGTACGCAGAACCACCTTATCAGAGTGAAATATAATATAAGGGGAATCCCACTGTAAATCAGAGAGTACAGACATTCTCAAAGGAGGAAATAGCAACAAGAAACAAAACTTTCCAAGATAACATCTTAATATCTAAAGAATGCATAGGCTCAATCTGAGCCTGTAGTAAAACTTTAAGAACAAGGTTAAGACTCCATTTAGGAGTAACAGGTTTAAACACAGGCCGAATCCTAACCAAGGCCTTACAAAATGATAGCACGTCTGGCACATCCTCTAAGTGCTTATGTAACAAAATAGACAATGCTAAAATCTGACCCTTTAGAGTACTTGCCGACAAACTTTTCTCCAGACCATCCTGGAGAAAGGAAAAAATCCTAGGAATCTCTCTACTCCAAGGGTATCCTTTGGATTCACACCAATACAAGTATTTATGCCAGATCTTATGGTAAATCCTGCGAGTCACAGGCTTACAAGCCTGAATCAAGTTCAACTAAGCGTTCAATCTCCAAGCAGTCAGCGTTAGAGAAACGAAATTTGGATGAAGGAAGGGACCCTGAAGTAGAAGGTCCTTCCTCAGAGGCAGTCTCCAAAGTGGAAAGGATGACATTTCTACTAGGTCTGCGTACCAAATCCTTTGACACCACGCCGGGGCTATGAGAATTACAAAGGGCCTCTCCTGCTTGATTCGAGCAATGACTCTTGGAAAGAGAGCGAACGGAGGAAACAAGTATGCTAGACTGAAGTTCCAAGGAACTGCCAGAGCATCGATCAGAAATGCCTGCGGATCTCTTGACCTCGAGTCATATCTCGGGAGTTTGGCATCCTGACGAGAAGCCATGAGATCCAACTCCAGCTGCCCCACTTGAGGGTCAAGCTGGAAAACACATCCGGATGGAGTTCCCACTCCCCGGGTTGAAAAGTCTGTCTGCTCAGAAAATACACTTCCCAATTGTCCACTACTGGGATGTGGATCGCAGAAAGAGAGCAGTTGTGGGTCTCTGCCCACTGAATAATTTGGGCCACCTCTGTCATGGCCAAGGAACTCCGAGTTCCCCCCTGGTGGTTGATGAAGGCCACCGAAGTTATGTTGTCCGGCTGGAATCTGATAAACCAGGCTAAGGCTAACTGAGGCCAGGCCAGAAGAGCATTGAAGATTGCTCTCAGCTCCAAAATGTTTATGGGCATAACTGACTCCTCCAGGGTCCATAAGCCCTGAGCCTTCAACGAGCCCCATACTGCTCCCCAACCTAGAAGGCTGGCATCCGTGGTCACAATCAGACAGGAGGGTCTGCGGAAGCAAGTACCCTGGGAGAGATGATCCTGAGAAAGCCACCACGGAAGAGAGACTATTGATGCCTGATCTAGATCTACATGCTGAGACAGGTCCGTATAGTCCCCGTTCCATTGTCTGAGATGGAACCGAGCAAACTGAATGATGTCCATGGCAGCCACCATCAGCCCGATTACCTCCATACATTGAGGCACTGACGGTCGTGGAGAGGACTGCTACTTTTAATCTTTTATTGACTGAGTTTGTGGAGTCTGGCCAAACCGGTAAGAACTTGCATCACCATCTTGGAGCTTTCATACTATGTAGCCCTGCGTACGTCATGTACTAAGTGCAGGCAACATCACACAGGCACAGGAATATCACTTTACATGCACACACGTGATTGCGCATCAGAAGCAGACCATCGGAATCCGTCCTGGGAGAAGGACGTAGGAATCTCTTCGGAGGCTCATTGCACCAGAAGGACTCTGAGGCTGATAGTATCAGAAAGCACAGGTAAACCATTCAATGTTTTTTCATATGAACTGCCCATCCCTATGCAACATTGAGACACTAAATAACCGGACATAGGTAGATGTAACATGTTACTAAGAACGGTATTGTTGAAATTAATTCACTCATATGAACCGCCCATCCCTATGCAACATTGAGACACTAAATAACCCGACATAGGTAGATGTAACCTGTTACTAAGAACGGTATTGTTGAAATTTTAACATAAGTACCCTACACATTGTGGACAAAACTACATACTACATCTGAAGAACCATTGCTCATAGAACTATATATCATATACTTCATGGGAGTCGTTGTTTGGAAGTACACATTGTAATAAATCCTTTTTTGACCTCCTATATTCACAACAAGAGTATGTATTTTGGGAGACGTCCATATTGAATCATTACATTAACATTTGGCCCCTGGAATTAGGCTTCATTATTTTTGATCGGCTAAGTTTTTTAAGTTTTTTAAATTCGCTTTTACAAATCTTATATCCTTGCATCTTCTATTTATGTTGCATTATTATATTTTAACTATAATGTTTAGAACAGAGTGACTTGATTCTGTGACATTATTGCAGCCATTATTTAATTGCTGCTCTAGTGATACAGTTTATTAATTCACTCCTAGTGCGCACATTAATTCACTCATATTGTGCTACATTATTTCTTGGTTCATTTGATGTTTATTAATATCTATTTTATTTGTTCGTAGAACATACATCTATTAGTGATATTATTAATTTGATATATAAGATTATATCCTTAAAGATATACCATTGTGTTCCCTATTTATAAATAAATTGTACTGATTTTTTAACCAATAAGTTGCTTTTTAATCATTTTCAATTGGTACATATATACTCTGCTTTTAGCGCCCTCCTATATATTTTCTCTTTTTGTATCTCACTTTTTGGTGTTTCACGTGAAAGGTAACACTAAGGAGAGGCAGTGAGTCTTGTGGAATTTGTACTGAACTTTACTGCACTCTATTAACGCTACTGCTTGCATCTACAGTATGCCTGGATGGGACTGTGGCTCATAAGCTTAAAGCACTAACAAACCTGCATGTGTAACCATTGGATAAATGCCCTAATTCCTGCTTTATTGCACCTTGCTAACGCATCTATCTGCATTTACCTAGTGCCTGGCTTTTTACATCCTGTGCAATTTGTGATTTACAGTCTCTGGACTTGTGTGGTGCACCACGATAATACTTTACTCTTTTGCTGCAAATTGGGGTACCCCTTTTTATGAAGTATGTATGTGTGTGTATGAATGATTAGTCGAATGTACATTTTTGTATACTTCATTGTTCATTATATATATTCAAATATATATTTTTTGCACTGAATTTACTGGTCCTGTTTCTATATGTGCTTTGTATCCTAGACTTTGAGATTGCACTTATTTGTGGAATCTTCTCTCTTTTTATGCCTTTTAAGTATATAGTCCTCTAGGTTGCACTATAGTTAATTGATTACATTTATTAACTTAAAGGAGAGCTTTACTAAATAGCTTTTTGTGTGTTTGCTAGCTATCAATTTCCCTATTAAATCAGCAGCATCTACACTGTCCCTCCTCTCACTAAGAATGCAGCTTCCGAATGAATCTAAAATGGATGCTGTCCAGGAGGTGGGAGGGTCTGGGAGGGAGGGTCTGCTGCTGATTGGCTGGAATGTGTCTTCTGACTGTGAGGTACAGGGTCAAAGTTTACTCAATGATGAGGAATAGGGGGCGGACCGAACATTGCATATGTTCGCCGTCTGTGGCGAACGCGAACATGCTATGTTCACCGCGAACTATTCGCCGGTGAACTATTCGCGACATCACTACTCCTATGGTGTCTGGGTGAAGGGGCTAGAGTGACTTAGTTTAGTGTCTCCTTCTATTTAACTATAACAGACAGTCATTTATTTGTTAGCTTACTTGAATAAGAAGACTCTCAGGGTTTGGCAAAATAAGTAAAAGGAAACCGGTTTCTATTTGTGTTTTTCATTTTATTTATGCATTTTTAACTGTTTATTTGCAATTTCCCACATAGGGCCATATTACAAGTGGAACGCAAATCGTTTTTGTGCAGGTTAACAAGTTGAAAGTGGTTAACTGTTTTGCGAAACAAAAAAAGTGTCACAAAACACATCAAAAATACATTACAAAGTACAGTTACACTCATAAGAACAACATCTAATAAAAATTATTGGAAAAAAAATTGCACACAAAAGTTTTAAATGCTCAAACATATGAGGTCCTCAAAAAAGACAGGCAACGGGCTTTAACACTGAGATCTTTACTTATCAGGTTAGCGCCATTGAGAACATGAGTTCAGGTTAGCGCGCAAGTTGGGTGTTCCCCCCCCCCCACACACTTTTTATGCTCCCTTGACTTCTATGGGGAATAACTTTTTACTTTCAACTTGTAAATAAGAGTGTAACCCGACGCGCGCAAAAAAATTACTTCTAGCACAATAAGCACTCTAGAGAAAGCGCTAAATAGCGCTACACTCATAAAGTGGCCTATAATGTATAAGTTAAAAAACATGACAAAGGTTCTTGTTCTGGAGATTTGCTTTTTCTTCTACCTATGACTTGGAAGTGGACTAGCGCAAGGACTTTTTATAGAAAATGTATGAACTCTGGTCTCTTGAGGGAGGGTGTTTTGGAAAAGTGTGTATAAGAACTTATATTTGTTATGTTGTTTATCTCTCCCTCTTCTTCATGATATATAATATCTCTGCAAGACCTGTGAATGTAAGACAAAAGAATGATATCATATCATTTGATGTTTTACTTAATGTTATGATTATTCAAATAAAATAAAACATATTTCAACTTGGGAATCATACACAAAGAAAGGGACTAGTCTTTGAAATACTAACTCACTCACTTTTATTTAAAGGAACATTCAACACCAGAATTTTTGTTGTTTAAAAAGATAGATAATCCCTTTATTACCCATTCCCCAGTTTTGCATAACCAACACAGTTATAATAATATACTTTTTACCTCTGTGATTACCTTGTATCTAAGCATCTGCAAACTGCCCCCTTATTTCAGTTCTTTTGACAGACTTGCATTTTAGCCAATCAGTGCTGACTCCTTGGTAACTTCACGTGCGTAAGCTCAATGTTATCTGTATGACACACATGAACTAATGCCCTCGAGCGGTAAAAAACTGTCAAAATGCATTTAGATAAGAGGCCGCCTTCAAGGTCTAAGAAATTATCATATGAGCCTACCTAGGTTTAGCTTTCAACTAAGAATACCAAGAGTACAAAGCAAAATTGGTGATAAAAGTAAATTGGAAAGTTGTTTAAAATTATATGCCCTATTTGAATCATGAAAGTTTATTTTGGACTTGACTGTCCCTTTAAGAATATAAATCCCCTGGATACTATGTTCATAGTTGATACTCATATTAGGAACATTATAGCTATTACCATCACATATATATTTCACCCTATATGTGCTATGTTCTACAGCCTACGATTGGCTAAATGTTTTAGGTCTGGTAACATTAATCAGATATGTTTGTATTCTGTTTTATATTTAGTTCTCTATTTTTTGTTTTAGAAATTATATTAGAAAAAAATTGAAAGAAATATTGTTTGATGTACAAATATTTTGTTGACCATACAATGCAAAATGCTGGGAAATGTGGATAACTGATTACATTGAATACATGAACATTCCAATGTGAACTAAATACATCCCAGCAAAGGACATTATCAAAAGTTATTATCATTCTCTTGCATGTTTATCTTTCAATTCTGCTTGTTTGTATTACAATACGTATTTCTTGAAATCTCAATAAAAAATAATAAAGAACAAAAAAATATTTCAACTAAAATTCTGTTCATTCCATTTCTCAGGATTTTAATCTAAACATATTCCCAAATTTACAATTGTAGCTACTATTTTAATGGGGATAAAAAAAAGAATCTTTAGTTTTTCTGAGCCATAATAATTTGGATTTAGTTGTATTAATTTTAACCTGAAAATGAGCCATTTTTTTCAATACACTATAAAAATCTGGGTTTTGTTTTTTGTATCTCTTAGAAATACCAACAGATCATCTGCATATAATAAAAGCTTAATTTCAGAATCTTTACATAGTATTCCTTGTATCGCTTGATGCAGCTTAATTGCTTAATTAAATAATAGGGGTGACATGGGACAGCCCTGTCTTGTTACCCCTTCCCAATTCTATTTCCGGGGGAACAAATCCCATTAACCAAAATGGCTTATATTGGATTATTGTCTATAGCCTTTATATATTCAGTAAAATAACCCGAGAAGCAAAATTGTTTAATACTGTGAACACTGAATAGCAGTAGAAGCCCTTTCAGTGTCTATTGTTATGAGTACAACATCCAGTGGCTTTTGTTCTTCTGTTAGATCTTTAAAATTCCTAAAATAATCTAACACTAGGCAAGTTTTTCTGATGTTACTCATTGAGCTTTTTGTTGTTATGTTTACGACATCTAGGACCCTTTGATTTAGCTTGTCGATTGCCCACTGTGGGTCTATGTTATTGCCAGGAGTAAACAATGTTAAGGTCATAATCTTTAGTGTCCCTATTATATTTAAGACACTTTTCTACTAGATAAGTCCATGTCCAATTTAGTTATAGTCTCTTCTAATTGTGAGGTATAATCTTTGTATTGGGCAGTGGTTTCAAAGGGCTTGATGGTTGCCATAATGCTGTTGATCTCCTCAAGAATTTCATCTCTTTCTTGTTTTTTGTGTCTTAATAATTGATTAATAAGTGTTATGGAACATCTAGTAAGTGTATTGTTCCACTCTTCCATGAATTCTGGTTTCTGTTGTGCAAAGGAAGGAAACTTTTTCATCCGGAGTCCCCTGGGGATTTTGGCCTCTTTAATGTATAGGTCAAGAAATTCTATGTCCCACCAGAGGTTGGTTTCTTTATACCGGAGCTTTTCCAACCCTGAAAACAAGTTGGGTAGGTTATCTACCTTTGGTTCTAAAGGTAAAGGATTCCCACCTTGCAGTGCTGAGGCCAGGATGAGCCTACGTTTTTCATCATTTATTACCCCTATGGGAAGTGTAAGTGCAGGCTCATTCAAATCGGCCATAGTAAGCTTGAATAAAGGTAAATAGGAGAGGGCTGGCGTAGGAGCAAATGTATACAAACAAGCAAACAGAACAAAGCTCAGACCTCTCACTTAAATATGTACAAAATCAGCAGTCATAATGGTATAAGCAAAAGTCTTGGTGCTGTGTGTAAATAGTACTGTGTAGTTATTGGACTAATGTCAGTCACAGTCCAAGAATTCCAATTGTATAATTATCCCCCTTCGGTGTGGTAATTATAAAGTGAAGAAGTAGGCAAACATACCTCTCTGTTCGTCCGTAACGAGACTGCAGGTGCTTTAGTAAAAAAGCAAACAGACGTACTTCTCTGCCTCTCCGTCTCCAGCAGGTGATGCTGCGGAAGGACTCACTATCAGTGTGATGGAGCAGGAATCAATGGCCGTCGGAGGTGCTGCTGTATGTATCAAAAAGCGCGGATAGTGCCGCATCTGGCTCCTCCTATATGACGTCAGAGAGGGAAGTGGTCAGGTAAAAGGTAGTACTCACAACTTACGAATTGGGTTCTTCTGTATAAGATGCTGCTGATGACAAAAAGTGGTGTGGTATAATCGATTCCAATCCTCCAGGCTAGCTCAGCCACAAATATAGGAAGCAAAAAGAAACAACAAGGAAATACAGGAATCTACAAAGATAAGAGAAGACAGATGCGCCACATGGCCCAATATTGTTTGGTCCAAAAATATATTAAGATGTGCATAGATTGAACTCACATTTGTTAGAGCACCTCAATTAGTGCTATAGAAGCAGTCTGGGATCTCTAACAGTCACCCAGGGGACCAAACTCCGGTAGTACATATTTTTGGACCAAACAATATTGGGCCATGTGGCGCATCTGTCTTCTCTTATCTTTGTAGATTGCTGCTTTGGATCCCGGCCTGGATCTCTACAGATAGCTGCCTTGATCTTCACTTCAGGGATTTCCAGTACATATTATTAGAGACTTTTTTCAGTATATGAGTTTTTATTATACAAACAAATCACTGTTCAATTCATGCATATATCATATTGAGAGGTTGCCTGTTTAGGTTTTGAGACTTGTTTAACAATATTATATACCAATTTATTTATATCTTTCTCCTAGGAGGTTGTGTGATAAATATATTGTATATCTAGGTCATATCACCTGCATACTACTAATATTGTATACCACTCTATCTATATCTTTCTCCTAGGAGGCTGTGTTCTATATATTGTATTGATTTTCACGCTTAGTGTCTCCTACATTAAGCATTATATATCTTTCTCTAACGAGGTTATTTCACATATATAATATCACTAAGAATATAGATAACTCCTCATTAGGGCGCCCCCTCTATTTTGTACTGTTTGAAATACAGGAATCTTGAACCAAGTGGGTTTATTCAAGCTTAACGATGTGGGGCACAAAACAGTGTGCAAGGCTTAGAAGCTACAGAACTGACGCATTTCGCGCATGCTCAGTGCGCTTCATCAGAGATCTACAGGTGTGTTCTACCGGTGCTCAGTTATACTGAATGTCATCCAATCAAAAGGCCAACATAAGAATGGGCGTAAACAAACAAGTGATTGTGATTGTGAATGTGATAATGTGACAATTAGAAATACAAATTAAAAAGGAAAAATAAAATATATAAATTCTAGAGCATATATATATATATATATATATATATATATATATATATATATATATATATATATATATATATACAAACTGGCTAAAAAGAACACAAAAAATATAACTAAAAAGAAGGGAAAACATGAAACATTCACATACATATCATGAGAAAAGAAAAACACAAATTGATAATAATGTGTGATGCTATAAAAATAATAAACAATGAATATATGTACCTACATAATGAACCAAAGGGAAATGCCTAAAATTATAGGACTATTAGTCATAAGAGTAAGAACTCCTTCAAATAGGAAATAAAGGAGAGGAGGGAAACTAGAAAACTGGTATTGTTGGCTACAAAAATATATATAGGGGGAGAATGGAATGTCTAAAAGCCTTCTACCATTCTTAAACCTGACTTGATTTGGGTAAATTAAATAATTTAGGACTCCTTTAAAGGGACATTGAACCCAATTATTTTCTTTCATGATTCAGATAGAGCATGCAATTTTAAGCAACTTTCTAATTTACTCCTATTTTCAATTTTTCTTCGTTCTCTTGCTATCTTTATTTAAAAAGCAGGAATGTGATGCATAGGAGCCGGCTCAATTTTGGTTGAAAACCTGGGTTATGCTTGCTTATTGGTGGTTAAATGTCAGCCTCCAATAAGCAAGCGCAATCCATGGTGCAGAACTTTAAATGAGCTGGCTGCTAATATTTACATTCATGTTTTTCAAATAAAGATAGCAAGAGAACGAAGAAAAAATGATAATAGGAGTAAATTCGAAAGTTTCTTAAAATTGCATGCTCTGTCTGAATCATGAAAGAAAAAAATTGGCTTCAGTTTCCCTTTCAGCTGATCTGCTATTACTGAAGCTAAAATCTTGTAATCAAAGTTTAATGATAAGATTGGTCTATATAGGAGCCTACCTGATTGGGATCTTTACCTTTTTAAGAATTAAGGTGGTGACAGCTTTTGCAAAATTTTTAGACATTGTACCTTTATTACTATAGTAAAAATTTAGTAGATTAGTCAGCATAGGAGTCAACTCATTATATACCATTTTATAAAACTCTGCTGGTAGCGGATCTGGTACAGGTACCTTATTATAAGCAGCGTTTTAATTGTTTTTATTATCTCTTAATCGAAAATCTGTGGAATTAAGTTTCTCTAAAGTTATTTCATTTATCGTAGGAATATTTAGGTTTTCCCAAAATTCTCTTTTATTTCTATCATTCATTTTACTTGAGCTATAGAATTTTTGAAAGGTTAAAAAAAAAAAAAGTTTTTGTGAGCGGCCTAGCAGTGAAACAGTTAATTACTGAACCACACCCTACAGGTAGCAAACACTACACAATGCAGCAGCAAGGTATAGTTACCTTAATAACTGTTTCACTGCTGGCAGCTCACAAACTCTGGCCTTAGAGGGAACACTGATCTTTATATATATATATATATAGGAAAATCCAAAAGAAAAGAGCTGGAACTGATGAGGTACTTCATAGAAAGGTTTATTAGGCCATGCCTAGTAACAGAGCAGAGGTCATGCACAGAATGGCCTGACGCGTTTTGTGCACGCACTTCATTAGAGGCTCTATACACAGTATATTTATATATATATATGTATATATATATATATATATATATATATATATATACAGTATATCTAGGCCCTATCACATGTTATTTTCTTACTGATTTAACAATTCTAGCTAGATATCTTTTATTTCCAAATTTCATAGAGTTGGCTTTTAATCTTATATCCTCCATGTAAGACTGTTACATCAAAAAAGCATCTATTTCTTGTTTAGCGTTTTCGTATCTTATCCAATAACTTTTAGTAGATGATCGAAGAAATTAGTTATATCTTTTCATCAGCTGAATTTTTTTAAATCTTATCATATAACTTATCATTTCTCTACTATGAACAGCAAATATAAATTACTTTAATGTTCCTTCAATCACTGCATTCTATTCCCCAACATTGAACTTAAAATGTAATTTCCCATAAAATAATTAATCATGAATAATATTTATATATCTAACTTATTGGTCACACAGCAAAAAAAAAGACAAATAAACAACATCCAAGAGGCTTTTCAAGGCAAAACAAGGCACATTTTTCTAACAGCGGCAGTTGAAAATGTTGAATGCAGGTGTTCTGCAATGCAGTGAATCATTTCTGATATATAAATAAAAAAATGACTTTAAGGGTCCTTTAAACTTTTAATTTCCCAGTTTTTCACCAGCTGTTTCCTGCTCAGAAGCTGCAAAGCTTATGGCTCCTATGTGAGGCACTACTAATGTGTTTAACTCGTTTGCAGAGTTTAGACACATATTTATCTAGGATCAGTAACTGCAAAAGTAACTTGCCCTAATAAATGAAAGCTTTTAATTAGAACATCTATGTATTTTATTTGGTCCAGGGCATTTGGCGGGTAAACTGGGTAGGATTAATTTAGCTAGAGTTGCAGACTGCAATTTATAAACGATATGTACCATAAACAGTGCAGCTACAATACTGCACTGTGCTTTGCTAGATCTACAATGTCAACAACTCATAATACCCAACTACTGTATATACTACTAGCCCACCGCAACAAACCATCTACCCTATTAACCCCTAAATCGACAATAGCCCACCGCAGCAAAATATCTACCCAATTAAGCCCTAAACCGACAATAGCCCACCGCTGCAAACCATCTACCCTATTAACCCCTAAACCGACAATAGCCCACCGCAACAAACCATCTACCCAATTAAGCCCTAAACCGACAATAGCCCACCGCTGCAAACCATCTACCCTATTAACCCCTAAACCGACAATAGCCCACCGCTGCAAACCATCTACCCTATTAACCCCTAAACCGACAATAGCCCACCGCTGCAAACCATCTACCCTATTAACCCCTAAACCGACAATAGCCCACCGCAACAAACCATCTACCCAATTAAGCCCTAAACCGACAATAGCCCACCGCTGCAAACCATCTACCCTATTAACCCCTAAACCGACAATAGCCCACCGCAACAAACCATCTACCCTATTAACCCCTAAACCGACAATAGCCCACCGCTGCAAACCATCTACCCTATTAACCCCTAAACCGACAATAGCCCACCGCAACAAACCATCTACCCTATTAACCCCTAAACCGACAATAGCCCACCGCTGCAAACCATCTACCCTATTAACCCCTAAACCGACAATAGCCCACCGCAACAAACCATCTACCCTATTAATAATAATAACAACTATTACTATTCAGCTGCCGATTTGGTTAATTCCGAGAGCGAGCGCTGAAAAAGCGATTTGAGTCCCACTGGGAGAAAGGCGCTATATAAATACTAGTTATTATTATATTATTATTATTATTATATCATCACTTTAGCAAAGCACAGCTTAGTGCCATTAAGGATAGGGCTAACGTTACCTCACCGGTGCAAGGAAAGGCTGCAATAGAATCAATCATATGCTCATAAACAGGAGATCTACTCAACATTCTTCAGTTTGCATTTTTAGCAACAAAGTACAACGACTGCACTTGGACTGAATAGTTCGTATTAATTTACCTTTGGAATCCTTTGTTGTAACTTAGCTTTCTTCATTGAGAGCATACTGATGTAGCTTTAGGAGTGTGCACATGACATGAACAGTATAACATTGTTGTATATACTCAAAGCACATGCGACTACTAAGTCTACCTTGGTATACACTCATGGAAAGGAGGTACGTTTTATCAAAGGAGACCAAGAGAATGAAGAGCAAAAGTAAATTGGAATTTTTTAAAAAAAAAATAATTGGACACTCTGGCCCTTATGATCAAAACTCCTGAGATGCTGCAATATATTCCAAAGGAATCTGCCACAATGTTGAGCGAGCTGGTGATATATTCCAAGCTGCCGACATCTATGTTAACAGGTGGCAGCGCCGAGAGGCGTGTTACTACACATTCCAATGGGTGGCAATGCTGGCGATAGATTTCAGCCAGCATTTCTGCTGACATTGATGATGTATAGTAAAGGATCTCTTTGGAATATATTACATTGAGCCTAACAACTATACCTATGTACCCCTAAACTGACAGAACCCACCACCGCAAACTAACCTATACTACTTAACCTACTAAACCAACAATAGCCCACCGCAACAAACCATCTACCTAATTATCCCTTAAACCGACAATAGCCCACCGCAACAAACCATCTACCCAATTAACCCTTAAACCGACAATAGCCCAACACAACAAACCATCTACCCAATTAACCCTTAAACCGACAATAGCCCACCGCAACAGACCATCTACCCAATTAATCCTTAAACCGAAAAATAGCCCACCGCAACAAACCATCTACCCAATTAACCCCTAAACCGACAATAGCCCACCTCAATACAACATCTACCCTATTAACCCCTAAACCGACAATAGCCCACCACAACAAATCATCTATCCTATTAACCCCTAAACCGACAATAGCCCACCGCAATAAAACATCTACCCTATTAACCCCTAAACCCACAATAGCCCACCGCAGCAAACCATCTACCCTATTAACCCCTAAACCTAAAATAGCTCACCACAACAAACCATCTACCCTATTAACCCCTAAACTGACAATAGCCCACCGCAACAAACCATCTACCCTATTAACCCCTAAACCGACAATAGCCCACCGCAACAAACCATCTACCCTATTAGCCCCTAAACCGACAATAGCCTACCGCAACAAACATCTACCCTATTAACCCCTAAACGCCCAATAGCCCACAGTAAGAAACCTTCTAACCTATTAACCCCTAAGCCACCATTAGCCCACCGCAAGAAACCTTCTACTATATTAATGATTCAGATAGAGCATGCAATTTTAACCAACTTTCTAATTTACTCCTATTATCAATTTTTCTTTGTTATCTTGCTATCTTTATTTAAAGAGCAGGAATTTAAACCTTAGGAGCCAGCCCATTCTAGGTTCAGCACCCTGGATAGCGCTTGCTTATTGGTGTCTACATTTAGCAAACCAATAAGCAAGCATAATCCAGGTCCTCAACCAAATATGGGCTGGCTATTAAGTATTACATTCCTGCTTTTTAAATAAAGATAGCAAGAGAGCGAAGATAAATTGATAATAGGAGTAAATTACAAAGTTGCTTAAAATTGCATGCTCTATCTGAATCATGAAAGAAACAAATTGGGTTTAGTGTCCCTTTAAGCCCTAAGCCACCAATAGCCCAAAACTTTATCTCCCTACTGCACGTAAACCCTACACCACAACCCCCCAACACAATAAACCCCCTAACCTATTAACCCCTACACCATCACAACCACCCAATGCAAACTACCACTACACTACTTAAATACCTTACACCATTAATTACTTACCTCTAACCTAACACCTACTAAGTTGCATGAGATAAAAAACACACTAAAATTACAAAAACTAAACAAAACACTTTACAAAAGAAAAACTACAAAAATTAAAAAAAACTTGCAGTTATGCCTAATCTAAATCTAAAGCCCCCTTAAAAAAACACCTCAAAATAAAAAACCTTATACTAACACTCAGGGCCGCCATCAGGGGGTGACAGGGGTGACTCCTGTCAGGGGCCCAATGGGCCAGGGGGGACCCATGAGGCAAGAACTAAAAAAAAAATAAAAAAATTTGGCAGCCACCAGTGGGTACTACAGCAGAGTGCTAATTGAGCATGGGAAATGTTATTACAAGGAGTAAAGTATTAGCATTTGAGAGGATTTGTGAGTGTGCACTAAACCACTATGCACAGTGTGAGACAGACTTGGCACTTTGTTTGTACAGTGTGTGCCTGAGTCAGACGGCAAATCACTTTAATTTGCAGAGGAGGTAGGACTTACTTAGCAAATATTTTCTTATTTCTTTGTGCAATTTCGGATTGTAACTTCAGTGTGGTAGTAGTTGTATGGTGGGGCCAGGAGTCCATAAAAACAATTTTATTTTAGCAGCAGTGTATTTATGATAATTTGACAATGCTGTAGAAATTCTATATTTAAAACCATGCAGAAATGTTTCCTCCTCATTACACAAATGGTAGGTGGCCTTTTGGCAGATATGCATTTTTATATATATATATATATATATATATATATATATATATATATATATATATATATATATATATATATATATTACATTCCTGTTTACTGCCCGTTTATGCAAGGACTTTCCAGATGCAAGGAGGCATTTTATATAAGATTTTTACATCTGCATAAAATGTTATACACTCAGACTAAGATTGCTCAGTGTTTGAAATGAGACAGGTTAACTTAAAATTGTTCACTTTACACTACAGCTGACTTAATTTTGAAATACATACCAACAAGCCTAAATCCTGCATTTAACCAGATCTAATGGTATGAGTACCACAGCTTATGGTTCCACCAAGACCATATAGAGTACAGCATTTTCAAAATCCATAAGTACAGCTGACAGATGGGGACATCTGTACACTATATTTGAAGTGGTGCTTTTGGTTGGGGAAAAAACAAACATATGTCAACCTTCTTAAAGAACTTTTCTTCATCTAGCCATCTACCCAGATCATTAATGTACAATTTTTAATTCACAGAATTGTTTTTGTTTACACATTTACAAATATGATTCTTTAAAAAGTGATCTCTTAATTTCTGCAATTTTTTTTTATCATGCATGTCACACACATGATTGAGTGCCAGGTGCATAAATGTTTCTTCCTGTGTTTCTGTGGGTGTCTGTGTTTATGTCTTTGTGCTTTGGTTTGTGTCTCTATGAGTGTGTATGTATTTTTTTTATGTGGGTCTCTCTGTGAGGGTGGGTGTGTATGTCTTTGTGCATTTTCTGTGGATGTCTGTGAGGGTGTGTGCATATATTTTTGAGCTTTTTCTATGGGTGTCTCTGCAAGGTGGTGTGTATGTTTGCCTTTGTGTATTTTCTCTGGATGCCTCTGTGAGGGTGGGTGTGTATGTCTGTGTTTTCTGTGGATGTCTCTGTGAGGGTGTGTGTGTGTATGTATGTATGTATGTCTGTGTTTTCTGTGGATGTCTCTGTGAAGGTGTGTGTTTTCTGTGGGTGGGTGGGTCTGTGAGGGTGTGTGTATGTCTTTGTGTGTTTTCTGTGGATGTCTCAGTGAGGGTGTGTGTATGTATGTCTTTCTGTGTTTTATGTGGTTGTCTCTCTGTGTGTGTATGTCTTTGTGTGTTTTCTGTGGGTGTATGTGTGTGTGTGTGTGTGTGTCTTTGTGTGTTTTCTGAGGCTGTCTCTGTCAGTGTTTCCTTGGGTGGAATTATCACATCAGGGTCATAGGCTTGTGAAAAATGCTTCAAATTTACCATAGATTCTTAATTATGCATACATACAGATTTTTGCCTTTTAAACTTTCACAAGCATTCAAAATTCACATCCTGTTTTATAATACTGCCATCATGTGGATAATCTTATTATTGCAGTTAGGGTTGCACCGATACCAAGTATTTGCATGAGTACTTGTACTCGTGCAAATGCACCGATACTTAAACCGATACCTCCACTTCCTACCCATATGCTACCTTGTGGCGTTTTTTCAAACTGCATATTCCCATTTCATTTTAAACTGGAGTGGAGACTAAACTAAAAATTGTTTACTACTGTTCTCCCAATACAAATTGCTGTTATTTGTATTATTGTAGTAGAGATCACTGTACCTCGTTCAGACAAACCCCTAAAGTACTGGGCAGTTAATAAACAGATTTCCAGCTCTGGCTAAAATGGCCCAAAAATATCTTTCTGCCCCATGCAGTATGGTGGAAAGTGAAAGACTGTTCAACTTAGAGTCGAACCTCCATACAAATGTCAGATTGATGTTATATAACAGCCCTACAACCCAATTGCATCACCCCTTTAAATTTAATATTTGATTGTAATATTTTTTATTTATAAACATGTTCAGTGAACTTTGTGACAAATAAAACTGTTTTATTATTTCATAATATCTTTTGAATTACAGTCCTTTATAATTATGAAGAAGGAATCTTAAATAATTAGTCTGTATTGTGCTTGGTAAACTGTCACATGACATTAAAAAAAAAGTGATTGGTATCGGCGAGTATTTGAAAACAAGTATTGGTACTTGTACTCGGTCATAAAAAAATGGTATTGGTGCAACCCTAATTGCAGTTAAAACATTATACATAAAAATTTCACTGCCATCATGTGGACATTTTGATTATTACAGACAGAGAGAGAGAAGAAAGAGAGAATGAGAGAAAAAGAGAGAAAAATATGTATTTAAGAATAAATAGAACATATTGTTCAATGTGAAGAACATTGTAATGTGAAGTATTCATTTTTCATTTTGGGTTAGCACGACTTGATGGGTGTTAGGTTTATTTCTTGGGGGGTTCCCCCCCCTTTCCCGCTCCATTGTAGTCAATAGAAAAATACGTTAACACGGTTGTGGTATTCTAAGTTCGGCTTTTCACACAAGCAAAAAGCTTACTTCTAGCAGAGTTAAGACACGAGCAAGGGCACAAACTACCGCTCCACTAGTAATCTAGCCCTAAATGTGAAGAAATGGCTGACAATCCCAGCACATCAACATCTCAGGTAAACTTTTTAACATTTATCATGTAACATACAACATGGCTTTACATGCCAGAAGTGATTATTCTCTTTTGCATAATGCTTTACAGAGGAATATTGATTTTGATGTTTTAATTACAGTTTGCCCAAAGTGCTTGTTCTGCCTTGTTTTATAATTCTAATGTACTAAGGAATATTGATTTTGATGATCTGTTAGAGCATTTAATTTTACCACCATCGACACTGCAAGGAGGTTAAACACACAGTAGAAGTACTGCATGTACAATTAGCTCTGCTGATTGGAGCAGATCAAGGTTTTTAAGTTCCATACATCATTGGCAAGTTTCTTGTTTTGTTTTTTGCAAAAGCAAGCTAACTAAATAATGAATTAATATAAGTGTGATGAGAGCAGGATGTGATGTCACTAGCATGTGGGCGGGGCTTAGGTCCGGTGTCTGTGTCGCAGTTAGTTTAGTACAATCAACCTGTCTGGATGTGTATTGCTATGCTCTGTAATAAAATAGAGTTGTACCATCATTGCTGTGTCCTGCATATGTCCTGCATCTCATGACATGGTGTCAGAAGTTCTGGACTGCGCTTCTGTTCCTGATCGATTGCAATGTCAAAGTTTACCCCACCTGAGCCTTTTGACTTTTCTCAGCCTGCAGCTTGGCCCACATGGCGTCAGCGGTTTCAGCGCTTCAGGATTGCATCCAAACTGAACAAGGAGAGTGGTGAAGTACAAGTTAATTCTCTTTTATACTCCATGGGGAAAGATGTAGAGCCAGTGTTCAATGCTTTTACTTTTCAAGAAGGGGAAGAAGTTAACTTTGATATAGTTATGGATAAACTCAGTGCCCACTTTGTGCCCAAAAGAAATGTGATTCATGAGAGAGCTTGTTTTCACAAACGTAATCAGCGTGTGGGAGAATCTGTGGAGTCATTTGTGCGCAGCCTGTATGAATTAGCTGAATTCTGTGAGTTTGGTGTTGCTAAAGAAGAGCAAATCAGAGACAGAATAGTTATTGGAATTGCAGATGCTGAAGTCTCCCTGAAGCTGCAGTTAGAGCCTGATTTAACGTTAGAAGGGGCTATTAGGATGGCCCGCCAGAGTGAACTGGTGAAAAAGCAAAGTGCTGATCTGAGGTCTGAGAGTATTGTGGATGAAGTGCAACAGTCTAGAAAAATTACTAGTGAAAGGCACAGTGTGAGCGGTAGATCAAAAGTACTGGAAAGGCCTAGAAGTGGATGGGCGCAACATGGCCGATGCACACGGTGCTACCGGGCTCATGATCAGAGTGCCATATGCCCGGCCAGAGATAAAAGATGCAGAAAATGTAACAGAATAGGCCATTTTGAAGTGGTGTGTAAAACTGAATACATTAAGGAGATGCAGGTGGACAGTGACCAGGAGGGTCAGGAAGTGTCTTTTGTGGGGTCTGTTGTGGAACGGACAAGCTCAGAGGAAGATTGGAAAGTTACTTTTACTGTAATGGGAGCCAATGTTGATTTTAAGATTGACACAGGAGCTGATATCACTATAATGTCTTTTGCTGAATTTATGAAACTGCCTCGACAGCCCCAGCTGGCGAAGGTTACGACAAACGTCCATAGTCCTGGTGGCCGCATTGATTGTGTGGGGAAATTTCTCGCCAGCTGTGAGTACAAACAAAAAAAGTTCACCATGTGGGTGCATGTGATCCGAGGTCAGTGTGTTAACAGTTTATTGAGCAGAAAAGCAGCCTGTGACTTGGGCCTCGTGGCCAGAGTGAATGAGGTCTCTGAAGATATGTTTGGCGAGTTGGGCCTACTGAACTGCAAACCTGTCCGTATAGCACTTAAAAGTGATGCAGTCCCATACAGTATTTCTACTCCTCGTAGAATTCCGTTCCCGCTCATGCCTCAAGTGGAGAAAGAGCTCATGCGCATGAAGTCTATGGGGGTTATTGAAGAGGTTGTTGAAGCAACTGATTGGTGTGCCCCCATTGTTCCAGTTGCAAAGAAAAATGGGAAGGTGCGCATCTGTGTGGACCTGAAAAGGTTGAATGAGGCAGTGAAGAGGGAGAGATTTGTGCTGCCGACGTTGGAAGATATAGCCCCGAAGTTGGCTGGGGCGAAGTTCTTTTCCACATTAGACGCTTCTAGCGGCTTTTGGCAGATCCCCCTGGATCCAAAGTGCCGCAAACTGACTACCTTTATCACTCCGGTAGGTCGGTTCTGCTTCTGCAGACTTCCCTTTGGGATATCCTCCGCTCCTGAGATCTTTCAAAGGGAAATGAGTTCTCTCCTGAGTGGCCACGTGGGCACAGCAGTCGTCATGGACGACATTCTAGTGTATGGGTCTACAGTGGAGGAGCATGATCAGCGTTTGAGTTGTGTGCTGCAGGCTATCAAAGAGTCTGGGCTGAAGCTGAATAAAGAAAAATGTCATTTTAGGAAAACTGAATTATGCTACTTTGGGCATATCATCAAAGGGGATGGCATCAAGCCGGACCCCGAGAAAATTCGGGCTATCGAACAGATGAAAAGCCCTTCTGATGTACATGAGCTGAGACAGATATTGGGCCTTGTAAATTACGTGGGCAAGTTTCTTCCGGATTTATCTACAGTTTTACACCCTATAACAGAGTTGCTTAAGAAAGATGTTGCCTGGGTCTGGGGACCCTCACAAGAAAAAGCGTTCCTGCATGCTAAGTCCCTGCTGGGGTCTGCCCCAGTGCTGGGGTTCTACGACCCTTCAAAAAAGACTGTGGTTAGTGCTGATGCAAGCAGTTATGGGTTGGGGGCTGCACTCCTGCAGCTGAATGACAACAAACTACAGCCCATCGCCTACTGTTCCCGCACACTGACGGCTGCGGAGTCAAAATACGCTCAAATTGAGAAAGAGTGCCTGGCTGCAGTTTGGGCCTGTGAGCGCTTTCAGCGTTATCTAGTGGGTTTGGAGAAATTTAGTCTGGAAACTGACCACAAACCGCTAGTCCCTCTTATCAATTCTTATGACATTGACAAAACACCCTTGAGATGCCAGAGACTTTTAATGAGACTGCTCAGGTTCAATGTTCAGGCAGTGCATGTGCCGGGGAAGCAGCTGGTTGTGGCAGATACACTGTCCAGGCTCCCGCTGGCTGCTGCTGAAGAATCCTCCACAGAGTCGGATGTAAAAGTGTATGTTGATTCAGTTCTGGCCTCTAAGTCCATTTCTTCAAGGAAACTGGAAGAGATAAAGAAAGAGACATATTTGGACACAGATCTGCAAGAAGTTATAAGGTACATAAGAGATGGCTGGCCCGAGAGCCGGGCAGCCTGGATGTCTTTAAATGCTTACCAGCCAGAGAGGTCGCAGCTCACGGAGCTGGAGGGGTTGGTACTGTTCCAAGACCGTATTGTAATTCCTGTCAGCATGAGGAAGGAGATGTTAAACAGGATCCACGATGGCCACTTAGGCATTACAAAGTGCAGAGAAAGAGCAGCTACAGCTGTGTGGTGGCCTGGGATCAGCTCCGACATTGCAAATCACGTGTCTAAATGTGCCTTTTGCCGGGAACGCCGGCCTACTCAGAGAAGGGAGCCCTTAATGTCTACTCCGCTGCCTGCGGGGCCGTGGCAGAAAATAGCTGCTGATTTGTGCGAACTGCACGGGAAAAAGTTTCTTGTTGTTATCGACTACTATTCCAGGTATTTGGAAATAGCACCCCTGAATGATATCACAAGTCAGGCCGTTATCATTCGCCTGAAGAGCTTGTTCGCCCGCTGGGGCATTCCAATGGAGCTGGTGAGTGATAATGGCATGCAGTTCGCTTCTACAGAGTTCAGTGCTTTCAGCAGGGAATATGATTTTGTACATTCCACGTCAAGTCCACATTATCCGCAGGCCAACGGAATGGCTGAAAGGGCAGTTCAAACAACAAAATTCATTCTAAAGCAATCTGAACCGTACCTAGCCCTCTTGTCATACAGGGCGACGCCCATTCAAGCCACCGGGTTTAGCCCGGCACAGCTGATGCTAGGACGCCAGATTCGCACCACTTTACCCTCAGTGGGTGTCTTCAAGCCGCCTGGCCCTGTTCCTCGGGACGAAGTCCTTAGGAGGGATGAAGAGGCCAAAAAGGGTTATCGTTTCTTCTACGACAGGAGACATTCTGTCAGGCCTTTACAGGAACTGAAAGTGGGCCAAAGTGTCAGAATTAAACTGGATGATGAGAAGAAATGGAAGACGCCTGCTACGGTAGTGGGCCGCTCTCCAGAATTAAGGTCTTACACAGTCCTTACAGAGGGAGGGACGGTTACACGCCGTAACCGAAGACATCTTCAGCCTGTACCTGAGAGTCTGGAACCGGATACCTCAGTACCACCGCCGGTGGGATCCCCTGTTCTAAGAGAGGTGCTTTCCCCTCAGCAAGATCATAGTGGGGATATATCTTTGCCTCCAGCAGACTCTTGTTCACCATCTTCTGTATCAGAGGACAGTTCATGCAAAGTTACATCAAGCGGAAGAGTGGTGAAACTTCCGGCCCGATACAGGGACTGACTTTAGCTAGAACAGTGACCGGAAGTATGGGCAGAATAATCCCATGGTCACTGTGGACTAGGGTAGTCTACCCCGATGTCCAAGTCAGGATGTAATTTATTTGTTCATGTTTTCTAATCTATCTGTTTTATAATGTTCAAAAACAAAATGTTGTTGTATACCCTGTTGGTGTACCTTGTTATTTAATATATGCGAATGTATGCTTTGCCTTTGAAAAAGGGGAAGATGTGATGAGAGCAGGATGTGATGTCACTAGCATGTGGGCGGGGCTTAGGTCCGGTGTCTGTGTCGCAGTTAGTTTAGTACAATCAACCTGTCTGGATGTGTATTGCTATGCTCTGTAATAAAATAGAGTTGTACCATCATTGCTGTGTCCTGCATATGTCCTGCATCTCATGACAATAAGAATATGGTTTTATTTTTTATTTATAAGGAATTAAAGTATAATTATGTCTCTAAATAAATAGGGACCCTAGATTGGGGGACGTTGTACCCAGGAGACATTTAGTGTTACTGATGCAAAGTAGAACAGTAGTGAGGAGATGTGCTGCTGTAATTCT
Source organism: Bombina bombina (assembly GCF_027579735.1). Lineage (NCBI taxonomy): Eukaryota > Metazoa > Chordata > Amphibia > Anura > Bombinatoridae > Bombina > Bombina bombina. The sequence continues at coordinate 709,712,536 of NC_069504.1, forward strand.
AAAACCGGGGAGGGCTACTTACTAAACTGCCTCTTCATCTTTTATTAGGAGCCTGAGTGTAAGCGCTGCTTTGTTTCCCCGGTGCTGTGCGGTACTGTCATTGTGTAAGTGAGAGCTGCCTTAGCTAAGTAGTAAGTAAGCAGTCCTGAGTGCTCAACTTATAACAAACAGCACCCAAAATGCAGTGTTATCTCTTGTATCCAATCGCTCTCTCTGCTGAGAGCCTGAGCCATCGCTAGCACTAGTAGTAATTCATCCAGTCTAGACTCTAGAGTGATGGTCTGGAGTGGTTACCCCCTGACCCAGGATACTAAAGCACCCACCTGAGCTTACAGAGTTCTGGAGATAGAAGGAGCGCCACTGAGGAGCAGGTAATGGTTATGCTATAGAATAGATCATAACATCATTGTCACATACCAAAGTGACTCCAGCCGCATGCAGCCATATTATTGGGTTTACATCACATGAGGTGTAAGGACCAAATAGCAAGTCATATATATATATATATATATTAATTTATTTATTTAAAATGTTAAACTACACAGTGCAGGGGGCCGGGTGCAATGTGGGACTAATGGCTGTCTCACCGGGACAGCGGGACAGACCTCTCAATTTGGGACTGTCCCGCGTAATTTGGCACAGTTGGGAGGTCTGTATAAGCTTAGAAGGCCCTCTGATAAAGCGAGAGGGTAGAAAAGCTGCAAACTTAAAAACTGTGATTAAATCATCAAAATCAATATTTCTCAGTACATGATTGTCTAAAACAAGGCAGAATAAGCACTTTGAGCATGGTAAAGCATGCTGTATGGTAAAACATAAAAAACATACTCTGAGAAAAAGACCTCATGCTACAGTGAGTTTTTTTGCTGCTTCCATGAAAACTGTAATTAAAACATCAAAATCAATATCCCTCTGTATAATGTTATGCAAAAGAGAATAATTACTTCTGGCATGGTAAGCCATGTTGTATGTTACATGATAAATGTTGAAAAATGTATCTGAAATGTTGAGGTGCTGGAATTATCAGCCATTTCTACACATTTAAAGGGACATAAAACAAGTTGGGATAGAGACAACTTATAATATGTACTTTAATTACTTTACCTGCAAATTTATACTGCAGTGCCTCGCCATTAACCCTTTCTTTTTAGTTTCTGAATTGTAAAGCTCTAACTCCCCCCACACAATTCCTTTTATGGCTGTATCTATATCTTTTGTTGCTTTGGTAGAATACAAAATGCATAGGGATTATCTGCTGGAGCATGCCTAGAAGCTGTGAACCCAATTGAAATACAATGCCTGTGTCTAAACACTAATAAGGGGGTGGAGTTGGCTGCCCCAGGCAGCTTAGCTATGTAATTCATTTAATTTTGCTTATTTTTAAAAATTATTTTAAAATACTTGCCAGCAATTTTTAAGCAACTTTTTTATGCAAACTATTTTTAATTGTACTTCCAAAAGAAAAAAACAAAAGTGTAATTCCAAAAAGGAAGATTGTATTTCCAAAAAATAAAAAAGTGTGCTCCAAAAAAAAAAGAATTTTATTTGTAATTAAAGATTTACAGCGTCGCCCGCAGAATCCGGCGACGCCAAAATTTGCGCGGGTTTGGTATCCTATATACGGCGTAACCTAGAAGTTACGCTCGTATATTTCTGCCTTCGGCCGTAGTTTTTTGGGCCATAGGCAGGTATACCAAACCCGCGCAGTTTGGTATCCAATATACAGCGTAAGGACTTACGTGGCGAAAATGGAGAAATCTTACTCCATTTTCACCTCGCCACAAAATGCAGCCGTAGACGCTGTCTATTGGAGCCCCGTAACTCCCTAAACTACCTGCCAAATAAAACCTAACACCTAACGCATGCGCAATGTCTATCTACCTGTAAACCGCGATCTGCTAAATAAAACCTAACACCTAACGCATGCGCAATGTCTATCTACCTGTCAACCGCGATCTGCTAAATAAAACCTAACACCTAACGCATGCGCAATGTCTATCTACCTGTCAACTGCGATCCCCCGCCGCAATCCCTAATAAAGTATTTAACCCCTAAAATGCCGCTCCCGGACCCCGCCGCCACCTACATTAAAAGTATAACCCCCTAATGTGATCCCCCTACACCGTCGCCAGCTACATTAAATACATACCCCCTAATGTGAGCTCCTACCCCGCCGCCAGCTATATTAAACTACCCCCAAATGTGAGCCTCTTACACCGCCGCCAGCTACATTAAACTACCCCCTAAAGTGAGCCCCTTACACTGCCGCCAGCTACATTAAACTACCCCCTAAAGTGAGCCCCTTACACTGCCGCCAGCTACATTAAACTACCCCCAAATGTGAGCCCCTTACACCGCCGCCAGCTACATTAAACTACCTCCTAATGTGAGCCCCTTACACCGCCGCCAGCTACATTAAACTACCCCCTAATGTGAGCTCCTACCCCGCCGCCAGCTACATTAAATGTATTAACCCCTAATCTTATCCCCCTACACCGCCGCCAGCTATATTTAATGTATTAACCCCTAATTTAATCCCCTACACCGCCGCCAGCTATATTAAATTAATTAACCCCTAATCTAATCCCCCTACACCGCCGCCAGCTATATTAAATACATTAACCCCTAATCTAATTCCCCTAAAGTAATCACCTCTATTACCAGCCCTTAAAAGGGCCTTTTGCGTGACATTGCCCCAAAGTAACAGCTCTATTGCCAGCCCTTAAAAGGGCTTTTTGCGGGGCATTGCCCCAAAGAAATCAGCTCTTTTACCAGCCCTTAAAAGGGCTTTTGGCGGGGCATTGTCACAAAGTAAACAGCTCTTTTGCATCTAATCTAAATCCCCCTACACCGCCGCCACCTATAATAAAATGTATTACCCCCTAATCTAATCCCCCTACACCGCCGCCACCTATATTAAATAGATTAACCCCTAATCTAATCCCCCTACACCGCCGCCACCTATATTAAATAGATTAACCCCTAATCTAATCCCCCTACACCGCCGCCAGCTAAATTAACTATATTAACCCTAATTATATTAGGGTTAATCTGGTTAATATAGTTATTATATTATATGTATTAACTATATTAACCCTAATTATATTAGGGTTAATATAGTTAATATCGTTATTATATTATATATATATTAAGTATAATAACCCTATCTAACTCTAACATCCCTAACTCAATTCTTATTAAAATAAATCTAATTAATATTAATATTATTAATTAAAATATTCCTATTTAAATCTAAATACTTACCTATAAAATAAACCCTAAGATAGCTACAATGTAATTAATAATTACATTGTAGCTATTTTAGGGTTTATATTTATTTTACAGGTAACTTGGTATTTATTTTAACTAGGTACAATAGCTATTAAATAGTTAATAACTATTTAATAGCTATCTAGTTAAAATAATTACCAATTTACCTGTAAAATAAATCCTAACCTAAGTTACAAATACACCTACACTATCAATAAATTAAATTAACTACAAATATCTAAACTAAACTACAATTAAATACACTAAACTAAATTACAAAAAAACAAACACTAAATTACAAAAAATAAAAAAAGATTACAAGAATTTTAAGCTAATTACACCTATTCTAAGCCCCCTAATAAAATAACAAAACCCCCCAAAATAAAAAAAATTCCCTACCCTAATCTAAATTACAAAAGTTAACAGCTCTATTACCAGCACTTAAAAGGGCCTTTTGTGGGGCACGCCCCAAAGAAATCAGCTCTTTTGTCTGAAAAAAAAACAACACCCCCCCATTACAACCCACCACCCACATACCCCTATTCTAACCCACCCAATCCCCCCTTAAAAAAACCTAAGTCTAACCCCCAAGTGCTCCTTACCTGTCCTGAAGACCGGCGGAGAAGGTCCTGTTCCAGGCGGAGATGTCTTCTTCCAGGTGGCGACCTCTTCTTCTTCCAGGATCCAGCCGTTGCGGAGCGGAGGAGTTGAAGACTGATGACCGTGGAGCTGAAGACCGTCCATCTAGAACTGAAGACCGGCGATGTTGGAACTGAAGATCGGCGACGCTGAAACCGAAGACCTCTGGAACTGAAGACCGGAGCCGGAACGTGGAGGATCCTCTTCATACGATCGCCGCCGTACACTGAATAGGAATTCAAGGTACGCGATTAAAAATGGCGCCCCTTGAATTCCTATTGGCTGATTTGAGCCTTCAAATTCAAATCAGCCAATCGGATGTGAGCTACTTTAATTCTATTGGCTGATTTGAATAGCCAATAGAATAAGAGCAACTGTAATTCTATTGGCTATTCTAATCAGCCAATAGAATTCCTATTCAGTGTACGGCGGCGATCGTATGAAGAGGATCCTCTACGTTCCGGCTCCGGTTTTCAGTTCCAGAGGTCTTCGGTTCCAGCGTCGCCGATCTTCAGTTCCAGTATCGCCGGTCTTCAGTTCCAGATGGACGGTCTTCAGCTTCGCGGTCATCGGTCTTCAACTCCTCCGCTCCGCGCCGGCTGGATCCTGGAAGAAGAAGAGGTCGCCGCCTGGAAGAAGACATCTCCGCCTTGAACAGGACCTTCTCCGCCGGTCTTCAGGACAGGTAAGGAGAACTTGGGGGTAGACTTAGGTTTTTTAAGGAGGGATTGGGTGGGTTAGAATAGGGGTATGTGGGTGGTGGGTTGTAAAGGGGGGGGTTTCAGGCAAAAGAGCTGATTTCTTTGGGGCATGCCCCACAAAAGGCCCTTTTAAGGGCTGGTAATAGAGCTGTTAACTTTTGTAATTTAGATTAGGGTAGGGAAATTTTTTTATTTTGGGGGGCTTTGTTATTTTATTAGGGGGCTTAGAATAGGTGTAATTAGCTTAACATTCTTGTAATCTTTTTTTATTTTTTGTAATTTAGTGTTTGTTTGTTTTTTTGTAATTTAGTTTAGTGTATTTAATTGTAGTTTAGTTTAGATATTTGTAGTTTATTTAATGTATTGATAGTGTAGGTGTAGGTGTATTTGTAACTTAGGTTAGGATTTATTTTACAGGTAAATTGGTAATTATTTTAACTAGGTAGCTATTAAATAGTTATTAACTATTTAATAGCTATTGTACCTAGTTAAAATAAATACCAAGTTACCTGTAAAATAAATATAAACCCTAAAATAGCTACAATGTAATTATTAATTACATTGTAGCTATCTTAGGGTTTATTTTATAGGTAAGTATTTAGATTTAAATAGGAATATTTTAATTAATAATATTAATATTAATTAGATTTATTTTAATAAGAATTTAGTTAGGGATGTTAGAGTTAGATAGGGTTATTATACTTAATATATATATAATATAATAACGATATTAACTATATTAACCCTAATATAATTAGGGTTAATGTAGTTAATATATATAATATAATAACTATATTAACTAGATTAACCCTAATATAATTAGGGTTAATATAGTTAATATAGCTGGCGGCGGTGTAGGGGGATTAGATTAGGGGTTAATCTATTTAATGTAGGTGGTGGTGGTGTAGGGGGATTAGATTAGGGGGTAATACATTTATTATAGGTGGCGGCGGTGTAGGGGGATTTAGATTAGATGCAAAAGAGCTGTTTACTTTGTGTCAATGCCCCACCAAAAGCCCTTTTAAGGGCTGGTAAAAGAGCTGATTTCTTTGGGGCAATGGCCCGCAAGAAGCCCTTTTAAGGGCTGGCAATAGAGCTGTTACTTTGGGGCAATGTCACGCAAAAGGCCCTTTTAAGGGCTGGTAATAGAGGTGATTACTTTAGGGGGATTAGATTAGGGGTTAATGTATTTAATATAGCTGGCGGCGGTGTAGGGGGATTAGATTAGGGGTTAATTAATTTAATATAGCTGGCGGCAGTTTAGATTAGGGGTTAATACATTTAATATAGCTGGCGGCGGTGTAGGGGAATTAGATTAGGGGTTAATACATTTAATATAGCTGGTGGCGGTGTAGGGGGATTAGATTAGGGGTTAATACATTTAATGTAGCTGGTGGCGGTGTAGGGGAATTAGATTAGGGGTTAATACATTTAATATAGCTGGTGGCGGTGTAGGGGAATTAGATTAGGGGTTAATACATTTAATATAGCTGGTGGCGGTGTAGGGGGATTAGATTAGGGGTTAATACATTTAATGTAGCTGGCAGCGGGGTAGGAGCTCACATTAGGGGGTAGTTTAATGTAGCTGGCGGCGGTGTAAGGGGCTCACATTAGGGGTAGTTTAATGTAGCTGGCGGCGGTGTAAGGGGCTCACATTAGGGGGTAGTTTAATGTAGCTGGTGGCGGTGTAAGGGGCTCACTTTAGGGGGTAGGTAATATAGATGGCGGCGGTGTAAGGGGCTCACATTAGGGGGTAGGTAATATAGATGGCGGCGGTGTAGGAGCTCACATTAGGGGGTAATATAGATAAAATAGGTAGCGGCGGTGTAGGGGGCTAACATTAGGGGGTAATATAGATAAAATAGGTAGCGGCGGTGTAGGAGCTCACATTAGGGGGTAATATAGATAATGTAGGTGGCGGCGGGGTCTGGGAGTGGCGGTTTAGGGGTTAATAACTTTATTAGGTGCGGCGGGGTCCGGGAGCGGCGGTTTAGGGGTTAATATATTTATTATTAGGAGTGAGAGGGGGGATTGTGTGTCAGGCTATGTTTGGGAGGCGTGTTAGACAGTACTGGTGATTTAATAACTTAGTCAGGTTTTTTATGCGGCGGCAGTTTCTAAAGTGCTGTAAGTCACTGGCGACTCCAGAAATTTGTACTTACGCAGATTTCTGGACATTGCTGGTTTGTGAGACTTACGGCACTTTAGCCTCTGACAGCGCCGTATATGGGATAGCTCGAGTTGCGAGCTGAAACTACGGGTGGCGCAGGTTTCCACGCTTGCACCGAAACCTGCGCCGTATATCGGATCGCGCCCCAAATGTGTCACAATCTCATAGTTGTTGTCAACTAGAAGCAATTCCCATGGAGGTTGTTACTGGGAACATCAGCCAGATGCCCTTTTGCACTATTCACCTATACAGTGCCACCTTACTTGTTGTGAGTGACCCAGTTGGGATTTTATTATCTGTTTCATAAATCACACAGTCTACACTATGAGGCGCCCTTTTGTTTTTACCTTGTAGTTTATCACCAAACTTGCTATCACATTGGTTCCTATTATACATAGGTGATATTCTTGGGCTCCATTTTCGAAACTGCAGATCCAGCTTTGGTGCCTGAGTGGTCCAGAAACTCTAGTTAATAAAACATGAAACACAAAAATGTTCTTTTGTGATTCAGATAGAGCATATGTTTCTAAACAACTTTCCAATTTAGTTCTATTATCAATTTGCTTTATTCTCTTGGTATCCTTTCTTGAAGTAGCAGCAATGCACTACTGGGATCTAACTTGGGTTGCCACCTAGACACTAATGAGTTGCACATGCTGGACAACTCTATTCATATTGCTCTCTGCACACCCTGCAGCATGTGTAACTCATAAGTGTCAGGGAAAACGTGGCTGTGGTGGCAACCCTAGAACTAAGTGAACACACCAGTAAGCCAATCACAAGAGCTGCATACATAGAAAGTTGTTAAAAATTGTGTATTCTATCTGAATCATGAAAGATTTTTGGGGGGGTTTCATGTTTCTTCATCCTGGTCAGGTGCAACCGGGGTGATTGACACGTGGCTTGACTTTCCAAGCAACTATTTGTACGGTTTTTAATAAATGGGGTCCATACTGTCTAACAAAAGGGGGACCCCCTTTACTGCAAATAAATCTTATCACAAACCCCAGACCAACACTACTCTTATGCCTAACTGCAAGCCCTATGGGACCTTAACTGCACTTAAAAGGATTCTAAACCCAAATGTTTATTTCATGATTCAGATAGAGCATGCAAATGTAAGCAACTTTCTAATTTACTCATATTATCAATTTTTCTTTGTTCTCTTGCTATCTTTATTTGAAAAAGCAGGAATCTGAGCTAAGGAGTCGGACCATTTTTGGTTCAGGACCCTGGTTAGTGCTTGCTGATTGGTGGCTATATTTATCCACCAACCAGCAAGTGCAACCCATGTGCTGAACCTAAAATGGGCCAACTCCTAAGCCCTAAGCTTCACATTCTTGTTTTTCAAATAAAGATAGCAAGAGAATGAAGAAAATCTGATAATAAGATTAAATTAGAAAGTTGCCTAAAATTGCATGCTCTATCTGAATAATGAAAGAAAAAAATGGGTTTACTATCCCTTTAAAAGATACCAGTTAGACACACATCAGCAATTAACCCTAACTGCATTAACCTCATAACTGTTAGAACTGTCACCACTATTATTACATTACCTGCTTGGATAACCCACCACAATTAACTGTTATTAATCTCAGTAACCAATATGACTGCCACTGTAATTAACCCCCTACTACAAATAACTCCTTAACTGAAAGAACCACCATAATTAAACCCTATCTTCATTAACTCTATAGCCACCTAACTGTAATTAACGCCAATAGCAACAACCCCCAGCAGAGGGTTTAACACTTAAAGGGTTGTGATTAGGGTTGCCACCTCAGCCATGTTTTCCTGGTTAAAGGTTAAAGGGACATTTTCTTTTATGATTTAGATAAAGCATATATTCTTAAACAATCTTCCAATTTACTTTGATTATCATTTTCGCTTTATTCATTGATATCCTTTATTAAAGGAGCAGCAATACACTATTGGGAGCTAACAGAACACAATGGTAAGCCAATGACAAGAGGCATATATGTGCAGTTAGCAATCAGCAGTTAGCTCTCCTGAGCCTACCTAAGTATGCTTTTCATTAAAATGTACAAAGAGAACCAAGCAAATGTGATAAGTAAATTTGAAAGGTGTTTAAAATCAAATGCTCTATCTGAATCAGGAAAGAAAAATGTTTGGTGTCATGTCCCTTTACTTATACTGGGTGTGGCTACTGTTAGTATTATGTTAGTATTAATTGAGGTTAGGGGGCTAATGGGTTAATGCAGTAAAGGGATAAAAAGATGTTTCAGTTGTCTTGCTATCAAATAATATAAAAGTAATATCATAAGAATTTTAAAAGAATTTTACATGTTGTTTTCTGTAATTGTTTTTCAAAATACAAACTTCACCTACCACTTGCCTCATATGGAGGAGCCAATCTTAGGTTTATTCTGCAGACAACAAGGCTCATTAAGTTAGCATAAAGTGAATTGTTTTTCAATTGGTACCTGTTAAAGCATATGAGGGAAACATGATGTAGCAGGGTTAGCTTTTATAAGTCAACAGGGTGCTTTTTCCGTTCTAAGAAATTTTAAGATCTAAATTACATGGAAAAGGGACGGGGGGGGGGGGGTAGAGGGCCCTTTCTGGAGGGATAAGGGCGTTGTAAGGGTGAGAAAGGATCCCTACACCTGAGAAAATAAAAATAAATAAGTACATATTTAAAAAAAACAAAAAACTAAACTGCATAGTGGCAGACTGACTGCCATTACCTTAGATGGTGGCTAAAAAGCTGTTTGCGAGGGATCAGGTAGGGTCGAGAGTGGGAAGTGCCAGGTGGGAGGGTAATCCCTACACTACAGTAAATATTACTCTTAACAGCTAAATGATTTACCTCTTCACTGCCAAAAATGTAAGAAGTGTGACAAATTAGCAGCCTTCTAATTAGCAAAACCCAATGGCAAAGCCATGCATGTCTGCTATGTCTGAACAAAGGGAATGCAAATAATATCAGTAAAGAAAAAACTAAGTTTGTGAAAAAGTTAACTATTTGTTTATATGATCATATTTGGTGGCCAAATAGTAGCATCAACTATGCCAAATATGAAATGAAAATAAACAAAAGGCTCTATTTCTAATTCAACAAAGTGATAGCAGGTACTTTGGGCAAGTTTTTCTCTGAAGTTCCCAGTAGCAAAGGGGTTAAAAGAAGATTAAAGATTCAAATAAAGCACACAATTTTAAACAACTTTCCAATTCACTTTAATTATCTAAAAGTGCACAATCTTTATATATAATCTTTATATAATCTTTATATATGCACACTTTCTGAGGCATCAACTCCTACTGAGCATTTGAGAGAATTCACTATATATAAGTACATGCATTTTGTGATTGGCTGATTGCTCTCACATAATATAGGGGGAAGGAAAACTTAAAGGGATAGTAAACCCAAATTTGTTCTTTCATGATTCGGATAGAGCATGCAATTTTATGCAACTTTCTAATTTAATCCTATTATCAATTTTTCTTCGTTCTCTTGCTATCTTAATTTGAAAAGGCAGGAATGAAAGCTTTGGAGCCGGCCTATTTTTTGTTCAGTACCTTGGATAGGGCTTGTTCATTGGTGCCTGCTTTTAGTCATCCAATAAGCAAGCACAACCTAGGTTCTCAACCTAAAATGGTCCCCACTTAGCCCCCAACCTCCCTGATCCCCCCCAAACAGCTCTCTAACCCTCCCCCTCTACCTTATTGGGAGCCATCTTGGGTACTGGCAGCTCTCTGCCAGTACCCATTTTACCAAAAGATAGATTTTTTTTATTCTTTTTTACTTTTGCCATAGAGTAGCTTCCCCCCACCATAGACAACCCCCACCCCCTTCCAGATCACTTAGGTTTTATTTTCATCAATTTCCTCCCCCCTCTCTCCCACTTCTTGCAAGTAAACTTTTCCGTACTGTAGCGTTCCTACCCGCTCCCCGCCCCATGCACGAGCCCGCCCCCCGTGCACACGCATGCGTTTGTGCGTGCCACCGGCGACCCAGCCCCTGATCCCGTCCCCCTCTTACTGTTCCAAGCCATCGATGGCCGCCCACACCGGCTCCCACCCACCAACGATGCCGGCCATCGATGTCCAGTGCAAAGAGGACCACAGAGTGGATCTCTCTGCATCGGAGGGGTAAGAAATGTTATTGCAGGATGCCTCGATATCGAGACATCACTGCAATAACCGGAAAGCAGCTGGAAGCGATCAGGATCTCTTCCACTGCTTTCCAAGACCGACGTCGTATGCCGTACGTCCTCGGTCGTTAAGGGTATTTTTTGTGAGGACGTATAGCGTACGTCGTCAGTGATTAAGGGGTTAACTAACTTTGAAATTCGTCAGAAAAAAATCTACTACTTATTTGAAATTCAAAGTTGTTTTGTATTGTATTTTTATTATGCATTTGTTAATTAAAGGGACCTTAAACCAATTTTTTTCTTTCATGATTCAGATAGAGAATGCAATTTTAAGCAACTTTCTTATTTACTCCTAATATCAATTTGTCTTCGTGCACTTGCTATCTTTATTTGCAAAGCAAGAACTTAAAGGGACATGAAACCCAAAAATTTTCTTTCATGATTTAGACAGAACATACAATTTTAAACAAATTTCCAATTTACTTCTATTATTTAATTTGCTGCCTTCTCTTGTTATCCTTTGCTGAAAGGTTTATCTAGGCAAGCTCAGGAGCAGCAAATAACCTAGGTTCTAGCTGCTGATTGGTGGCTGTATATATATATATATATATATATACTGATTGCCATTGGCTCACCCTTGTGTTCATCTAGAACCCAGTACTACACTGCTGCTCCTTCAACAAAGCATACCAAGAGAATGAAACAAATGTCATAATAGAAGTAAACTGAAATCATGAAAGAAAAGTTTCATGTCCCTTTAAGCTTAGTAGCCGGTCTATTTTTTTTCAGCGCCTGGGTTGTGCTTGCTGATGTAATTGTGCTTGCTGATGTAATGATGTAAATGTAGCCACCAATAAGAAAAACGCTATCCAGGGTACTAAACCAAAAATGGGCCGGCTCCTTAGCTTAGATTCCTGCTTTTTCAAATAAAGATACCAAGATAATGAAGAAAAATTTATATGAGTAAATTAGAAAGTTGATTAAAATTGTATGCTCTGGTTTCCGGTGGAGGAGGAGCTAAGTGCACACACCTGAGCTCTGCTCTCCAGCCCTTTAGCTCGTGGCGGGGGAAATCCTGCGCCTTAACCCACAGAGGAGGCTACACAGTGGGCAGAAAAACAGCATCTCTGGAACCAAGGACAGTGGAACTCCATCCCACTGTTCCAGTACTTTGTCATCCAAACAAGTATCTTTCTCGCTGACTAAAGAGACTACCCAAGCCTAATTACAGCAGTGGAGAACACCTTACACCTCACCCTTTTCAGTAAGGATTGAGGGAACTATAAAGACTTGCCTACACAGCCCTAAAAGCGATCGCCCTCTTTACCTGCACGCCGGGCGGAACCGCAAGTGGCCTTTTCTTTTTTTTCTGCTTGGGGGCCCTCCCCTGCCCCCCTCTCACCGCCGCTGCACCAGTTGGTTTTGCCCTGCCGGGAGTCTCCCAACGCATCGGCAGGGACCACAGCAACACTCGACGCGTCATCCGACTGCTCCGGTCGCCTCCCCCTCCCCCACCGGTGCTGCTCGGGAGGTGGTGAGAGTGAACTGGCAGTAGCGGAACTACAGAGGGGGCTTTACCTGTTGAAGAGGTCTCACCGAATTGTTCTCCCTCCTCTCCCACCGTTGCTGCGTGAGAGGAGGTGAGATTGCTGGAACCCGCAGCGCTAAGACGGGGTGACCCACAGGACGGCAGTGTGGAGAGAGTGTTGTGGTGCTGTGGCCCAAATCTCGATGGAACTGAGAGCCAACACGTACATCTTAAACAGGCGGCATGAGAGGGGGTAAGTGACTATATAAGCTTTCTCTGTAATAAAACTTATCAGCAAGGCTTATCAAAAAGCTCCATACACTGGGGGTTTGTGATTGATCTTACTAAGAGGTTGTGGAAAATTTAGCAGGAGAACAGAGACTAAGGGAACTAAACCTATGGCTGCTTAGAACAAATACCCTCACTAGAGGGCATTCAAAACAAACCTCAGACACCTGGGTACTTTCACCCTCATTGGCACCCCTCATTATCAGAGAAGATAAAGGAGGAAAAGAGACAAAGAGGGAGAGGACATAAAAGTGAAAATTACATGCCCTATAACATTAACTCATGCTAATTACTCTTTGCTTGGGGCAAATAACCACAAACTTTGGTATCGACTGGAAAAAGTGCTACCTGAGTCAAACTCTAAAGAGCTCATGCTTAAACACTGTAAAGAATTCCTAGGGGTTTTAAAGAAGGAAAGCTCTAAGCTCAACTGGCTGAACCTGGTTCTAAGCTGATTATAAATGAAAAGATCATCTGATTGTTTCTATTGATATCTGTATCTGCATACAATGTTTGAAATTTACTGAAATTTTTTTTTTTTTTTTTTGAGCTAATGGTGCTGTGAAAAGGGTTAGCTTAAACCTCAAGGGGATATATAGTACACTAATCTGAGCGAAAAATCTAATGTTGTGTGGGCTCAAAATTGCTAACACTGGAAAGGGCTACTCTTACCCCATAAGTATTACATTTTTTATTCCCCACATGAAAAGCAACTGGTGAGGTATTAAAAGAGAGCAAGCAACTTGAGATTAGCAGGCTGAAGAAGGGGAAGAGAGAGGAAAAGAAAAAGAGAAAAAAAGCTATATGCATAAAGAGAAAAGGGTGGGAACAGGAAAAAGAGTGGGTAAGACTGAATTGGTGGGGGACTATTTAGTCTGACACATCAGATAAGTTAAAACAGCCCTTGTACATAGCACATGAAAGAGGTAGAGCAAGGGTAGGAAGAAACCTAAAATAGGTACACCAAGGGTTTTAAAAATAACAATGTTGAGTTAGGGGTAAAAGAAGGAAATAAAACTTTTCCATAAATACAGAACTTGTGAGCACACACACATCTGTTAGAGATAAACAAACCACATTTGTACACGGCTTGCACTAAATACTGATCCGAAGGGATTAAAAGATCACATAGGGAACATATTAAAAGAGGAATAGACACACCAAGACAGTATACCGTGACTGAAAACTCAAACACAGAGAAATACAGGTAACAAAAATAATTTCAAAAGGCTGTACAGTCTGCAAAAAACCTGCGTCCTTGAATTTTTATCACTTGAGCACATTAAGTACGTGGGTAGAACTGGGTCCTAAAGCACGGAGGGTTTTCTCCCAAATCAGTTCTTTTTTATTTTTGGCACAGATCAGGCACCACTGAACGAGAGGTTTGCGACGACTTCACTTGTCTCGCTTCTCTCCTTTACTCTCCTTGCACTTCACTCCCCCCTTTCCTCCCTTCGGGGTCTCCCCCCCCTTATTTTTTTTTTTTTTTTTTCTCTCACTCACATAGCACATTCACGTTTATTCTTGACACAGGGTGGTTTTTCGTCTCCTTTCTTTTCTTTTTTTTTCACGTTTATGGATAAATTTATCACTTCACCATCACTCACAGGCAATCCGAATATAGGCATGGCAGCGGCAGCTAAAAACAAGGACCGCAGGAACAAGAATCTTACAGGAACACTGGTAGAGCCTCTTATAGAAACAACACCCTCAAAACTCCAGAATACATCAAGCTCACATGAAACACAAAACCTAGTAGCTAGTATTTTAGAGGCTATCGCCCCAAAATTTGACACACTGAAAAATGAAATTAGACAGGACATATCGCTACTGACCTTAGAGGTCAGACAATTCTCACAAAGAATTCAAGAGGCAGAGCAGAGAATCTCAGATCTAGAGGATACAACAAATACATATGTGGCAAAAACAGAAGACAACCAGCTCACAACTTTGAAACTTCAAGCTAAAATTGAAGATTTAGAAAATAGATCAAGGAGGAATAACTTGAGGATTATAGGCCTCCCAGAGTCATTCAAACAAGATGAGCTTATGCAGGTTATGACACATCTCTTGCCCCAAATGTTAAAAATTCCCCCAACACAAACCCCCATACTGATTGAGAGGGTTCACAGATTGGGGAGAGCTCCTGACACCTCAACTAATTTGGTCAGACCAAGACCCATTATCGCAAAGTTCTTGAATTTTCAGGATAAGATTAGGTTTCTTCAATTTTATCGCAAAAACCAACCTATCTTTCACAACGAAAATAAAATTCTGCTATTTCAGGACTTCTCTATAGAGACCTCCTTGAAGAGGAGGGAGCTCTCCCTGGTCTGTGGCAGAATGTTAAAAATGGGCTGGCAGGCAACTGTTATTTTTCCAGCCACACTCAAACTTACATTAGATGGTCAAACGTTTCTCTTTGACTCAGCAGAGGAAGCCGAGAAAAAGATATCTGAACATGGGGTCAAAGGTCTACCCCATAGAAGTTAGTTTACTAGTGAAATCCTATGAATGTTTATCATATTTTTGTTAGAGACAAATTTTCATGTTTTATGTGTGGGTTCCTTTTTTTTTTTTTTTCTTCTTTCTCTCTCTTTCTTCTCTCTCTTTCTCTCTTTCTTTTCCCTCCCCCCCCCCCCTCCGGCGTCTGCCCTCCACTGCATAAAACTAACTCTCCCACAAAGAGAATAAAAATCAAGCTATGAATAAGGACATTAAAATTACCTCTTGGAACATAGGCGGGATTGTCTCACCAATTAAGCGAAAAACAATACTGGCACACTTACAGAAAATAAATACCCACATAGCTCTAATCCAAGAAACACACCTCAACACCGAAGAGTCGTTAAAGCTAAAATCTTCCTGGGTGGCTGAATGTATTTTTGCTCCCTCAATCAAAAGGAAAAAGGGAGTGGCTATTCTCTTAGGGAAGAAATTAAAGTATGAAAAACTAGACACATGGATCGACCCGCTCAGTAGATATATAATATTAAAACTAAAGATATCAAACTTAATATACACTTTTTGCAATCTGTATGCACCCAACATAATTGAATATGGGTTCTGGGACTCTCTCCAATCAAAAATCTTGGAAATGGTGGAAGGGCATATAATCATCGCAGGGGACTTTAATATGTCCCCGCGAGCCCCCCTAGACAGATTAAGATTTGGAGTAGCACAGAGAATAAATAAGAAAGACAAACTAGAAAGCAAAATATTTAAATCATTTATGCGGAACCTAGCAGTCAGAGATGTCTGGAGGGCACAAAACCCTGACAGCAAAAAGTATACATGTTACTCTAAAACAACTAAATCACTATCTAGAATTGACCTTATGTTAATCAACGATAGTTTATATCAAAGAGGGGTTAAATCACAAATCGCAGACATTCTGATCTCCGATCACGCACCAATTACATTATATATTCCAGATAAAAACATTTCTGCTAAAAAACAAAGCTTCTTTTTTCCCAAGCATTTGATTAAAAATGCAAAGTTCAGAGATTGGCTTAAAAGAAAATGGGAAGACTATTTTCAAAATAACAAAAATTCAGTCTCTAGCCCAGTAACTCTGTGGGAAGCAGCAAAAGCGGTACTAAGGGGGGACATAATTGCATACACAGCGAATATTAGAAGGGAAACCCGCCTGAGAGAGACACAAATAATTGCTACGGTAACTAACGCCTACAATAGATATCTGAACCTCCCTTCAGATGAGAACTGGAAGAGGTACATTAAGGCCAAAGAGGAGAGAGATACTTTTTTAATCCTGAACGCTACACAAGCAAACTTAAGATACCAATCAAATCTTTACAAATTTGGTAATAAATCAGGTAAAATGTTGGCGAAATTAGTAAAAAGTTCGAAATCTTCGAAAACAATTGAAGCAATACAAATTAACGGCAAACTACTTACCTCACCAGAGGAAATAACTGAATCATTTTTTCAATACTATAATTCAATATATACGGCTGATTCAGTCAATATAAATAAAAGGGACAGTTTTTGGGAAGACATTAATATTACAAAAATCTCTCCTGATTTTAATTTGACACTAAACGCCCCAATATCAGAACTAGAGGTAATGCAGGCAATTCAAGCTCTGAAAGGTGAAAAAGCGCCAGGTCCTGACGCTTTGCCAAACGAGTTCTACAAAAGCCTGGACAAAGTAATCGTTCCTCATTTAACTACTCTTTACAACCACCTCTTTCAACAGAATAATCAAATACCCCCCAGTTTCCTAGCATCACATACGATCCTTATACCCAAAGCAGGGAAAGATCCACAACGCAGAGAATCTTATAGACCCATCGCATTGTTGAACACGGACTATAAGATCTTTGCTTCAATCCTGGCCAAAAGAATGCAAAAAGGCTTACCTGAGGTGATTCATAGCGATCAAGTAGGTTTTCTTCTTAAAAGAAGCTCTTCATCTAAAATTAGACAACTGCTCCTATCCATTGATTATTTTAAAAATAGTGAAGGCAAGCCTGATCAGAATCAGGACGCAGCGGTAATAGCAATCGATGCTGAGAAGGCATTTGACCGAGTTAGCCATGACCATATCTTAAACACCTTGAAACAATATGGATTTCAAGAGAAATTCCTAAATTTAGCAAATAATCTTTGCTCTCAGGCATCATCTATACTAGTAATTCATGGACAGGAATCTAAGAGCATTCGATTAGGGCAAGGCACGAGACAGGGATGCCCGCTTTCGCCACTTCTGTTTGATTTGGCGATTGAACCTCTAGCCATAAAAATCAGAAAACATGTTGAAGGAATCAAAATTCACAATAAAGAACTGAAAGTGGCTCTATATGCGGACGATCTGTTAGTATATGTTTCTAACACCGCTAAGAATATTCCTATAGTACTTAATATAATTGAACACTTCGGATATTTTGCAGGGTATAGAATGAATAAACAAAAAACAGAACTGCTCTGGTTAAGAAAGACCGACACCTCTCAAATAAATAACCCATTTAAAACTGTCATGGACTCATTTAGATACCTAGGGATTATAGTCTCATCCAATCCACGAGAGTGGTACTCTTTAAATATAACCCCAACGATTACAAATGCAATCACATTAATGAGAGACTGGCAGAAATTGCCTCTTTCCCTTGCCGGGCGTACCGCTCTATATAAAATGGTAATCCTACCAAAGATAACATACATTTTGCAGAATCTCCCATTGTTCATAAAAGCACAAGATATTAAGAAGTTCAATCAGGCGCTTCGTAAATTCATATGGCAGACAAGGAAACCTAGAATCTCGCTGCAGAGATTATACCTAGCAAAACAATTCGCGGGACTAGCCCTTCCTAACTTATATCTTTACAACCTAGTCTTTCTAGGCCGAATTGCGGCAGACTGGATTGCAGAAGCCGACTATTTTACGGACAATAGATTAGAGAACAGCATAATCTACCCCCTGAAGCCAATATCACTACTTCATACTCCGGCTCATCTTTTCCCCAAACAGGTGAAGACTCATAAAACCATATACATAATAATACAGGCATGGAAAAAGATTGGAGCATTAATGGGTATAAACACGAATATCCCCAGATACCAAACCTTCCTAGGGAACCCAGAATTCCAAGAGGGCTCCCAAGCTCCTCATTTGAAGAGATGGCAGGAACAGGGGCTTAAATGCACCAGACAGCTCTACCACTTAGACTCAGGAATTATTAAAACTTTCCATGAGCTGAAACTGGAATTCAATCTTGACAACCAAGACTTCTTTGCCTACCTGCAAGCCAGACATTACACTAGCCAGCTACGAGCCCAATTCAACTGGAAATGGACCTGGGGGAAACTGGAATCATGGCCAACCTTGATTAAGGCAGGTCAATGTTCGATCTCCCCATGGTATACCTATCTTAACTCGAAAGAAGGTGGCAGTAATGTAGAGAAACTAGCTCAGAAATGGTCAGATCAACTATCTACGAGCATAGATAAGGAAGTACACATTATGAGATCCCTGACACTCCTCCATAATTCCACTATTTCTGAAACTTGGAGAGAGTCTCACATAAAGGTTCTATATCAAACATATTATACACCAGACAAGGCCCACAGATGGAACAATAAGGAATTCAATATATGTCCAAAATGCAGTATGCTAGCCGCAGACTTAATACATATGGTATGGTCATGTCCTAAAATCAAACAATTTTGGTACAGATTAGAATTTTGGCTATTAAAAAGGGTGAAAACCGATTTGTTTAAATTTAACCTACTAACCATAATTTTTCTGTCAAGAAATAAGGAAGACTTCAGAGATGCCAAATTAGTGAACCTAGTAATCTTAGCTGCAAGGAACTTGATTTTTAAAAAATGGAAAACTAGATTTATACCCACGACGAATGAAGTAAAGAATTACCTTAAAAAACAATATCGGATCGAACAACTTGCCACAGATCTGAACTCAGAACAAGAAATTATAGTCTTTTTTAGCAAATGGTCTAAATTCATTAAAAGTTTTTCCCTAGCAGAAGTGGATTATATGATAACTCCATTTCAAAACTCTGAAATAGTACAATTGGGCGCCTGGTAGTGGGGGGTGGGTGCGGGTGGGGGAGGGGGGAGAGAGATGGTTCTTTTTTCCCTTTTTTTTTTTTTTTTTTTTTCCTTCTCTCTCTTTTTTTTTCCTCTTTTTCTTTTCCCTGTTGTTTTATCTTCTTTCTCTCAAATACTAAGTTAAAAACGCCAACAGTGTTTCATAAATAATGGATGTAAATAGAAATGATAAACGGTATATGGTGGATAGTCCCATTCTTATGAAATCTGTATTTACAAATAAGGATGATTGGACACATTCATTGCAACGTTAATTTTTTTATTTCTTGTAACTGTTATACAAAACTGTTTTGACTGTTCCATGATTACATTTGTGGCATTGTTGGCACAAAATAAAAATTAAAAAAAAAAAAAAATTGTATGCTCTATCTGAATCATGAAAGAAAAAATTTGGGTTTAGTATCCCTTTAAAGGGACAGCCTTTTTGTTATTGTTTAAAAGATAATCAGTTTATTACCCATTCCCCAGTTTTGCATAACCAACACGGTTATATTAATATACTTTCTACCACTATAATTACCTGTATCTAAGCCACTGCAGATTGCCCATTATCTCAGTGCTTTTTACAACCTTGCATTTTAACCAAATCAGTGCTGGTTCTTGCATAACCACTAGCATTCTTCACGGGAGTGAGCACAATGTTATCTATTTAGCACACATGAACTAGCACTGTTTAGCTGCTGTGCAAGATTTAAAAAACTAATAAAAAAGCACTGAGATAAGGGGCAACCTGCTGCGGCTTAGAAACAGTCAAACCTAGAGGTTATAAAGTACATTAAAGTGAATGTCAATTTTGATGCTAAAGTGCCCGGTTTTTAAAAATTCGATTAAAAACAGGGGCACTATTTTTCATCAAAATTTACATTTCACTACTGTTGAGAAAAAAAAACTTACCTTTTAATCTTCACAGCAGCTCCAGCTTCCTCAGTCCATCGCAAAGCCTCTTCCTGGGTCTAAAATGAGGAATTCGGCTTCCTCCAATCACAGCGTGGAATCAGACACTGATTCCCCGGGGGGGGGAAGCCGTGATTGGAGGATGACGTATCCATCATTTCTGATGTCAGAAATGGCTTGCAACGACCAGAGGAAGCTGGAGCTGCTGTCAAGATTAAAAGGTAAGTTTTTTTCTCAACAGGAGTGAAATGTAAATTTTGATGAATTAAAGTGCCCCTGTTTTTAATCGAATTTTTAAAGACCGGGCACTTTAGCATCAAAATTGACATTCACTTTAATATAACAATGTTGGTTATGAAAAGCCGGGAATGGGTAGTAAAGGCATTATCTATCTTTTGAAAAACAAAAAAATATTGTGTTTAACCCTTTGAGTGCTAAGCAATTTCCCACTTGGGTGCTATGCTGGATTTGAGGGGTTTTTTTTGTTTTTGTTTTTTAAATATATTTTTTTTTACTTTTTTTTTTTTTTAGATCCCTAAGACTTATAACACTGGAAAGGTTAGGCAATTACCTTTCCAGCAGTAGGTCTTGGTGTCTGTAGCTGCTTAGATGCCTGAGATACAGGCTTCTAAGCAGCATGCCCCCATTTCCCTAAACTGTCCATTGTAATTTTTAAATAAAGTTGCACGGTGACGTCATCACATCATTGTGTGTGATGTCACCGTGCAAAACGTGAAGCTCCGGCAATGCCTGTCACTATACA
This sequence comes from Bombina bombina, assembly GCF_027579735.1. Taxonomy (NCBI): domain Eukaryota; kingdom Metazoa; phylum Chordata; class Amphibia; order Anura; family Bombinatoridae; genus Bombina; species Bombina bombina. Next base: position 709,733,495 of record NC_069504.1, read on the forward strand.
GACCAGATCGCCGAGGTGGGAGTCAGTGGGAGCACCCAGATTGCCCTCAAGGTGGGTGAGTGCTAGCGACGGCTCTGAATTCCCATTGAGAAATAAACATAGTGTAAACCTTAGTTTAGGGCACTGGTTTTCAAACTTGTCCTCAGGCCTCACTAACAGGCCAGATTTTCAGGATTATCTTGGGTGAGAGCAGTTACGATAACCATGATTACTAATCAGCTGATTATTTCACCTGTGCTTTAGTTCAGATATCCTCAAAATGTGGCCTGTTATCCTGAGGATTGGTTTGAAAACCGGTGGTTTTGGGTAACTGGGTCTGAGGGGAATAAAAGGGACACACCATTGACAACACATGCAAAACAAAGGATGAATAACTATGAGACAGTCTACTCTAGAATTTGTATTGTTTACAAAGATAGATAATCCCTTTATTACCCATTCCCCAGTTTTGCATAACCAACACAGTTATATTAATATACTTTTACCTCTGTGATTAGCCTCTGCAGACTGCCCCTTTTCAGTTCTTTTGATAGACATGCATTGTAGCCAATCAGTGCTGACTCATAAATAACAGGAGTGACCACAATGTTATCTATATGGCACACATGAACTAACACTGTCTAGCTGTGAAAAACTTTCAAATGCACTGAGATAAGAAGTGGCCTTCAAGGGCTTAGAAATTAGCATATGAGCCTACCTAGGTTTAGCTTTCAACAAAGAATTCCAAGCGAAGAAAGCAAATTTGATGATAAAAGTAGATTGGAAAGTTGTTAAAACTTGCATGTCCTATCTGAATCACAAAAGTTAAATATTGACTAAACTGTCCCTTTAAAATTGACATGAAAGTCAAAACTAAAGCTCCATGGTTCAAATAGACCATGTTATTTTATGTTGAATTTCAATTAATTTACTTTGTTATATTGGTATCCTTTGTTAAAAAGCATAACTAAGTAGGCTCAGAAGCAGCACTGCACTACTTGGAGCTAGCTGGTAGTCGGTGGCTACACACTTCTCTCTTGTCATTGGCTCGTCAGATGTGTTCAGCTAGCTCCCAGTAGTGCATTGCTGTTCTGGAGCTGATATTATCTATGTGTTTAACTCCTTATATACAAGCAACAGTGCAATAACACCATAATTTAACACATTGCAGCATTTTCTTTTTGCACTTTTTTCTTTCTTTTAAGTAAGAGGGAAAAATGTTGTTATTGGTGCAATCAGTATTACTCATCTGCTGTATTTTTATCGGTCTTGGTTAAGTTGAAATTTCCACACTTTATATATTGTATAAAAACTTCCCTATATATAAATCATTAGTACACAGCAGGCTCAAACCCATAACTGCAGTAAATACCCAACACTGTTAACTCTTTGTCTGCTGCTGCTACATTTGACTAAATATGGGTACAAGGTTAACCTCTTGGATGCTGTAATGTATACAATGTCACATGCAGCTTTAACCGTTTGACTACTACAGCATTTTTATTTGAATTTCATGCAAGAATAACCCCTTAAGTGCTAAATGATTGTGGGCAACCAGCAAGGTAAACCGTGGGACACTAAATGAATACTATGATGAGACGTTTAACCCGATGGAAGCTGCACTGCTTGTGGTTGACCTTCAATAATTATCCCTCTGCTTATGTGAGTATCCTATATATTTAATTAATAGGACACTGTAGTATAAGATACTATTGTGTATGTACTATATATTTAACCAATAGGACACTGTAGTATAAGATACTATTGTGTATGTACTATATATTTAACCAATAGGACACTGTAGTATAAGATACTATTGTGTATGTACTATATATTTAACCAATAGGACACTGTAGTATAAGATACTATTGTGTATGTACTATATATTTAATTAATAGGACACTGCAGTATAAGATACTATTGTGTATGTACTATATATTTAACCAATAGGACACTGTAGTATACGATACTATTGTGTATGTACTATATATTTAATCAATAGGACACTGCAGTATAAGATACTATTGTGTAAGTACTATATATTTAACCAATAGGACACTGCAGTATAAGATACTATTGTGTAAGTACTATATATTTAACCAATAGGACACTGCAGTATAAGATACTATTGTGTAAGTACTATATATTTAACCAATAGGACACTGCAGTATAAGATACTATTGTGTATGTACTATATATTTAACCAATAGGACACTGCAGTATAAGATGCTATTGTGTAAGTACTATATATTTAGCCAATAGGACACTGCAGTATAAGATACCTTTGTGTATGTACTATATATTTAACCAATAGGACACTGCAGTATAAGATACTATTGTGTATGTACTATATATTTAACCAATAGGACACTGCAGTATAAGATGCTATTGTGTAAGTACTATATATTTAGCCAATAGGACACTGCAGTATAAGATACTATTGTGTATGTACTATATATTTAACCAATAGGACACTGCAGTGTAAGATACTATTGTGTATGTACTATATATTAAACCAATAGGACACTGCAGTATAAGATACTATTGTGTATGTACTATATATTTAAACTAAAAATACTAAATCAATAGCACATCTGAGCCACTCACTTCCCATTTGATAATTGTCCCATATTTATTTAAGGAAAAATTTTACTCCATCTCATTATTTCCACCATGGCCAACACTCTGCACCCTCAGGCTCTACGCAGGACACTGCTGCGGGATCCGCACACCCTATCTGGGTTTTGACTGTGATCCCGGCAGCAGAGGGAAAGCAACAATGGTCCTGGTAGCTGGAGTATGTGGGAGCCAGAGTGTGCATATACACTGCAGGGCCGGCTGGCTACACAGTAGTACACAAGTGGCGCTATGAGTGCTTAGCATATGGTTGTTGCCACATCGGCCATGTTTTCTTGGACACTAATGAATTACACATGCTGCAGGGTGAGCAGGGGGAAAATGTATTGCGTCACACATGAATACTGCTGATGAACAGTGTCATGAGATGCAGGGCACAGAAAAGAGGGTACAACACTATTTTATTGCAGAGCATGGAAATATACATCTGGTAGTATTGATCTCACTTAGTAACTGCAACACAGACAAACGGACCTAAGCCCCGCCCCCATTTGGTGACATCACTTCCCACTCTCATCACAAACAGCACAATACATGTTCCTCCCGGCACACCCAACAGCATCTGTAAATCATAAATGTCCAGGAAAATATAGCCAAGGTGGCAACCCTAGGTTAGCACCCCAGGTCTGGACAACCGTGGTCACCTCACATCACCCACACCTCCTTTCACAGAAACCAAAGTCTATATCTGGGCTTAGAGAATCCCAACTTGAACCAAATCCTGACTCTGGGTTCCAATACACAAAAGAGATCTCACACAGTAGCAGAGGTGGCATTTACTTGACACAGGCATGCTGGCCTGGAGATTGTAGTTCTGTGTATATAATGCCATGCTGTCTAATGCTAAAAGTCTAAGAGCTGTATATATTATCGTCTGTGTATATAACCCTGTGCTATATAATGTACTAGGTGTGTGTGTATGACTACTACTCATGTAAAATAAAAACAAATAAAAGACGTTTTGGCGCGATTCAAAAGTGTGACAATCCCATTAAAAACAAGATGTCTGGTCATCCTACCTTAGCTTAGCAGCCCCCTGCCCCTCTTAAATAGAGATTAATTGATTTCCTGTAGAATAAGCTGCATGCAGTGCCTGCCTAGGGTGACCATATTGCCGCTTTAAAAAGGGACACATATGAAAAATACATATGTCAGGGCTGTTTAAATAAATGTGTTATATAAGAACCCTGACATATGTATTTTTCATATGTGTCTCCCTTTTTAAAGCGGCAATATGGTCACCCTACCAGGCAGCCTGCCTCAAGTTATAGGCTGTCAGCACCGCATTCAGGGAGATAGAAAGAGGGGCGTGCAAGATATCAGATGCAGAACTGTCTGAGAAACAGTCTGCAGTGCTAGCAGGAAGCTGGTAGGCTGGGTCATTATACCCACAGCAATTCTCTATTGTGGCTGCTGACACACACACAAAAAGCAAACAGCAGTGGCGTCACTAGGGGGGGGCGGGGGGGGGCGGGCCGCACCCGGGTGACACCCTCCAGGGGGTGACACCAAAAAAAAAAAAAAATTTTTTTTTTTTTTTTTTTTTTTTTTTAATTTTATTGAAATTCAAAGAAATACAATGTTGAGATGCATAGATTTTTTTTTATTAGAGGGGCTGGCATTTGTGAACATTGGTGGGACTGGGGAAGATGTAGACACACAATTTTTTTGCCCCTTGAGCCAGTGCTGCAATTTCAACAAATAGTTTTGTCTGTACTTTGCTTTTCCCCTGCCCAATTTCCCTATGAATGTTGTGGGCATGCCCTGGGGCTTGCAAAGTTAAACTGCTAGCCTAAACCTGCCTGCCTATCTGTGCTCACTGCTCAGTGACATGTGAAGCAGTGGAGTCACTCACTGCTGTGCTGTCTCTCTAAACGGGAACTGGCAAATCATGAGGGGATGCCTGGCACCTGACTGCATGACTGTTTGACACTGTCTTTAAAGTGAAGGAGCCACGTATGATGCCCACCAGACCATTACGGTTACGGTACACTAAGTGCACACTGAACAGGTAGGAGGGCGGGCGGGGGTCTGGGGGTGGGCAGAGTGCAGAGGTGATTGGCCATAAGAAGCGGTAGGCTGTGCACTGACAGGCTTGGAACAGAGTCAGAGAGCAGAATTTTCATAGTTTGCGCCTAAAACTTTTCTTTAGTGCTCTGTTTATCTTTCATTTGATGCTCTGCTGAGCCAGGGAGCCGCTCTAGGCATGCGCTTTATAATTAATGCAGTGCAGTTTACATATTTTGTAAGTGTGTGTCTGAGTTTTTGTGTGTGTGTGTCTCAGTGTTTTTGTGTGTGTGTTTTTGTGTGTGTGTCTGAGTGTGTTTCCGAGTGTTTGTGTGTGCATCTGAGTATGTTTTAAGTGTGTCTGAGTGTTTGTATGTGTGTTTGCCTGTGTTTTTGTGTGTGTCTGCTTTCTGGGGGGGGGGGGGGTGACACCATAACTTACCGCACCGGGTGACACCAACCCTAGTGACGCCACTGGCAAACAGTACACATTTTTTTCACAATTGGCCCAGGTTTAGTTCATAAATAGTGGCCAGGGGACAATTACCACCCTACCCCCGTACCAGTCCCTCTCTGTTTTTGGATATGGTGATTTTTTTAAAAATGCCCACCTCAACTGTAAGTTGAGCACTACTCACACACATCACTATTGTAAGACAGAAGGCAATACATATATTTTATAATGTAAAGCTTTTAACAATATTTATTTAATTTTAACTTAAAGTACTTTTTAAATAAGTCTCTGTGCACTTGTTAGCACCGCCCACTTCCTGTACAGCTCCCAGCCCCTTTGCAGGGCTGCTACCAGAAGCTATGGAGTCTGCTAGCAAAGGAGAATACATAGGTAATAAACCTCATAAAATGCACATATTTTGATGTTGCGTGTTTTACCATACTGTGCAGTTGATGTACGAGCAAGTAAGATATGTTTTATTAAAATGATTGTTGTAACGGTTTTATATCACTTTAATTGACACACATAGGCTAGATTAGGGTTGACACCTCAGCCATGCTTTCCTGGACACTTATGAGTTACACATGTTTCAGGGAGGAACATGGATAGTGTTTTCTAAGGTCACTATTTGTGTGCTGTGCATGTTGTCTTCTGCACACCCTGCAGCATGTGTAACTCATAAGTGTCCAGGAAAACATGGCTAAGTGGGGGGAACCCTAGTCTAGATATGCGATTTGATAGGATCGGAATGAAGAAGTAGGTGGCCGCTCATGCTGTTCGGCTCTTTTCAGGGCTTAGCAGGGTTTAAAGGGACGTGAAACTCAATTTTCTTTCATGATTCAGAGAAAGAATACAATTTTAAATAACTTTCAAATTCACTTGTATTATGCAATGTGCTTAATTCTCTTGGTATCCTTTGTTGTAGAAGCAGCAATGCACTACTGGGAGGATGCCGAATGCAATGGTAGAGGCATATATGAGCAGCCACCAATCAGCAGCCTCTGAGTCTACCTAGGTATCCCTTTTGACATACAATTTCAAGAGATTAAAACAAATTAGATCATAGAGGTAAACTGGAAAGTTGTTTAAATGTGCATGCTCTATCTGAATCATGAAAGGAAAAAAAATTGGGTTTTATGTCCCTTTAAGATATCAGACTCTTTGTGTGCTGGTAATGTATTTGTTTCCTAGGCCCGCCTTTGAGCTAGCTTTATGGGGCCAGTGCTTATGGTCTCCTAGGCTGTTGCCTACAGAGGTTCTGGCAGTGGATCCCCAGAAGTGACTTCCAATCACTACATTCCACTGATTTAGAGAACTGAATTCAAATCTTCTATCACTGCAGCAGCAAAATGACAATTTACCTCATAAAATGGCACCTACTTATTAAACGTTCATTAGTGTTTCAGCAAAAGTAAAACATAAACAAGAAATCCTCAACATGTGTGTGTGTATATACAGTATATATATATTGTTCTTGATTACTACAATGACAATAGTTAGCTGGTTAAACAAACTGAGGTAATAACACTAGTGATGTCGCAAACATAAAAATTTGGGTTCGCGAACGGCGAACGCAAACTTCCGCAAACGTTCGCGAATGGGCGAACCGCCATAGACTTCAATAGGCAGGCGAATTTTAAAACCCACAGGGACTCTTTCTGGCTACAATAGTGATGGAAAAGTTGTTTCAAGGGTACTAACACCTGGACTGTGGCATGCCGGAGGGGGATCCATGGCAAAACTCCCATGGAAAATTATATAGTTGATGCAGAGTCTGGTTTTAATCCATAAAGGGCATAAATCACCTAACATAAAATATGAGGAAAAAATGGAAAAAAACACACTTTTTCTAACTTTGACCCCCAAAATCTGTTACACATCTACAACCACTAAAAAACAACCATGCTAAATAGTTTCTAAATTTTGTCCTGAGTTTAGAAATACCCAATGTTAACATGTTCTTTGCTTTTTTTGCAAGTTATAGGGAAATAAATACAAGAAGCACTTTGCTATTTCAAAACCACTTTTTTTCAAAATGAGCGCTAGTTACATTGGAACCCTGATATCTGTCAGGAATACCTGAATATCCCATGACATGTATATATTTTTTTTTAGAAGACAACCCAAAGTATTGATCTAGGCCCATTTTGGTATATTTCATGCCACCATTTCACCGCCAAATGCGATCAAATAAAAAAAAATTGTTCACTTTTTCACAAACTTTAGGTTTCTCACAGAAATTATTTACAAACAACTTATGCAATTATGGCATAAATGGTTGTAAATGCTTCTCTGGGATCCCCTTTGTTCAGAAATAGCAGACTTATATGGCTTTGGCGTTGCTTTTTGGTAATTAGAAGGCTGCTAAATGCCACTGCGCACCACACGTGTTTTATGCCAAGCAGTGAAGGGGTTAATTAGGGAGCATGTAGGGAGCTTGTAGAGTTAATTTTAGCTTAAGTGTAGTGTAGTAGACAACCCAAAGTATTGATCTAGGCCCATTTTGGTATATTTAATGTCACCATTTCACCGCCAAATGCGATCAAATTTTAAAAAAAACTTACATTTTTTCGCAATTTTAGGTTTCTCACTGAAATTATTTACAAATAGCTTGTGCAATTATGGCACAAATGGTTGTAAATGCTTCTCTGGGATCCCATTTGTTCAGAAATAGCAGAGATATATGACTTTGGCATTGCTTTCTGGTAATTAGAAGGCCGCTAAATGCTGCTGCGCATCACACGTGTATTATGGCTAGCAGTGAAGGGGTTAATTAGGTAGTTTGTAGGGAGCTTGCAGGGTTACTTTTAGCTTTAGTGTAGATATCAGCCTCCCACCTGACACATCAGACCCCCTGATCCCTCCCAAACAGCTCCCTTCCCTCCCCCACCCCACAATTGTCCCCGCCATCTTAAGTACTGGCAGAAAGTCTGCCAGTACTAAAATAAAAGGTTTTTCATTTTTAATTTTTTTTAGCATATTTGCATATGCTGTGGTGTAGCATCCCCCCTTAGCCCCCAACCTCCCTGATCCCCCCAAAACAGCTCTCTAACCCTCCCCATCTGCCTTATTGGCAGCTGTCTGCTATTATTTCACAGTCAAAAAAGTGTTGTTTTTTTTAAATGTACACTACTGTTACACCAGAT